>NC_054374.1:58082352-58342084 GCF_017654675.1 Xenopus laevis | reverse complement strand
TATCCCTTTAACTAAAATGCCCACACAAGCAGATACTACAATAAGAATAGCCATATCACCTAAAATTATTATTTTTATGTTTTTGCATACTTTTCTTTCTTTACAATCATTATCAGGACATCATATTTTTCAGCAATTTGTAAGAACTTCCAATTATGAACCTGTAGTTTTTAACAGCAGCCCTTTAAGGATGATGCAGCCATGTGGAGCAGAGTTGGCAACTTTGCATCTTGTTTGTTATATGGCAATAAGCTTTGTTCTTATTGGTTCATGTGACTGACAGTGTTGCTTCACAGTTATTTTTTATGTTTTGTGAAACTGAGCTTTCATTTTTTGTAAAGAATGAATCCTGTACTATAAAAATCCTGCTTTCTGTCACAAATATCTATTTTGTCATTCAAATCTAGCTTGGGCATGCACTAGTTAGTTACATTATTATATATTCTGTCCAAGTTTTTTTTACATAATTCATTCTGTAAGTAACTCTGCACATAAGTTCATCTGTTACAAGGATGATTTGTGAGACAGATTGATTGTTAAAATGTACAGAATGGAGTTTTGTAATATAATGACATCCTTTTGTGCACTAACCAGATTTTGTTATTATTCTTTAACCCTTTAAGTGCCACAGAACGTAGAATCTTACGTGTAACTTGAAATGCCACAGAACGTAGATTCTACGTTCTGCAGCACTTCGGGTTGTGGAGCGGAGGAGCGGCTGTTAGAGCCGCTCGCTCCGTTCCGCTTCGCATCCCCTGCCCCTAGGCAACGAGCAGAGCAGGGGATCGAGTGGCCCCTGGAGCGCGATCGCCCAGGGGCCCAAAGCAGCAGCAGGCACGTGTTACTTACGTGTCTGCTGCTGCAGCTGCACTGCGCCGTTGATCTCCGCCCCACAGCACAGGAACACGCAGATCGTCGCAGATGTCTTCCTGGGACCCTCACATCGTGTGCAACACTCTTCAGCGACTTTTTCAGGTTAGTGCAACAATTACACACACAAACACACCAACACACACTTATTACAGTAATACACACTTAGATTCACACTTACACACACTTACACATACATTTTTGGGGATTGGTTGGGTCACTTACACTCACTGCACTTACACACACGTGCACACGCACACACGCGCACATAACATGTAATTTACCATTTGTACACACGCACACGCACATACATGGCATTGTGGCTTTTTTTTTTTTTTTCTTATCGCATCGTCTCTTTTTTTGGCTGAAAAAAATGTTTTATTGCCATACGAATAGCGTATTCGCTAACCGTACTGTGCAATATCTTTTGTATGTTATTTCGGTGATTATATTGCAATTTTGGGTATTTTTGGTGCATTTTTAGCCATTTTATTGAATTTTTAGCCATTTTATTGCATTTTCAGCTCTGCATATGTTGTGTTCACTTGTTTCTAGCCTATAACCTGTTTGGCCCAGCTAAAATATTCAAACTGTGATTTGACGGCCGATAACACTAGTCTGGAAAAAAAACATTGATTTTGGTGGTTTATTGGATTTTTTTTCATTTCACTCTTTACTGCCTTATTTGTTTTGCTTGTAAATTTTATCTACTATATATCCATTTGGGGGTCTCTGTGCGCCACATAGTTTGGTATATCTATGCATATTTGGGCATCAAAGTGTTCAGTAGACCCTGGCGTTTCATATTTAGGATGTTTTATGCTGATACGTTACGAAATGTGGGGCATATAATGGGGTAAAATTCAAGCTTTGTGACGATTTTCAGAAATTTGATAAAAACCGTTATGTTCAGCATTGCTTTGCAGTTTGGCAGTTTGCAGTAGAAACACATATTTACCCATATTGGATTCGTCAGAATGTGTACTTTCTGAAAATATAGTTTTCTGGGTGGGTCTCTGTACTGTTAGGGGGTCTAATGTCGCATAATACACACACCAGGTGCTTATATTGCAGCAGCCAGCGCGGTCAGCTGTGAAAATGTATATACACTATTGTCATTTGGGGGTCTTGTGCGCCACATAGTTTGGTATATCTATGCATATTGGGCATCAAAGTGTTCAGTAGACCCCTGGCGTTCATATTTAGTTGTTTTATGCTGATACGTTACGAAATGTGGGGCATATAATGGGGTAAAATTCAAGCTTTTGACGATTTTCAGAAATTTGATAAAAAACGTTATGTTCAGCATTGCTTTGCAGTTTGGCAGTTTGCAGTAGAAACACATATTTACCCATATTGGATTCGTCTGAATGTATACTTTCTGAAAATATATGGTTTTCTGGGTCTCTGTACTGTTAGGGGGGTCTAATGTCGCATAATACACACACCAGGTGCTTATATTGCAGCAGCCAGCGCGTCAGCTGTGAAAATGTATATACACTATTGTCATTTGGGGTCTCTGTGCGCCACATAGTTTGGTATATCTATGCATATTGAGCATCAAAGTGTTCAGTAGACCCTGGCATTCATATTTAGGATGTTTTATGCTCATACGTTACGAAATGTGGGGCATATAATGGGGTAAAATTCAAGCTTTCTGACGATTTTCAGAAATTTGATAAAAAACCGTTATGTTCAGCATTGCTTTGCAGTTTGGCAGTTTGCAGTAGAAACACATATTTACCCATATTGGATTCGTCAGAATGTATACTTTCTGAAAATATATGGTTTTCTGGGGTCTCTGTTACTGTTAGGGGGTCTAATGTCGCATAATACACACACCAGGTGCTTATATTGCAGCAGCCAGCGCGTCAGCTGTGAAAATGTATATTCACTATTGTCATTTGGTGGTCTCTGTGCGCCACATTGTTTGGTATATCTATGCATATTGAGCATCAAAGTGTTCAGTAGACCCCTGGCGTTCATATTTAGGATGTTTTATGCTGATACATTACGAAATGTGGGGCATAAATGGGTAAATTCAAGCTTTCTGACAGATTTTCAGAAATTTGATAAAAAACCGTTATGTTCAGCATTGCTTTGCAGTTTGGCAGTTTGTAGCTGAAACACTTATTTACCCATATTGGATTCGTCAGAATGTGTACTTTCTGAAAATATATGGTTTTCTGGGGTCTCTTGTACTGTTAGGGGGGTCTAATATCGCATAATACACACACCAGGTGCTTTATTGCAGCAGCCAGCGCATCACAGCCGTGAAAATGTATATACACTATTGTCATTTGGGGGTCTCTGTGCGCCACATAGTTTGGTATATCTATGCATATTGGGCATCAAAGTGTTCAGTAGACCCCGGCGTTCATATTTAGGATGTTTTATGCTGATACGTTACGAAACGTGGAGCATATAATGGGGTAAATTCAAGCTTTGTGACGATTTTCAGATTTGATAAAAACCGTTATGTTCAGCATTGCTTTGCAGTTTGGCAGTTTGTAGTAGAAACACTTATACCCATATTGGATTCGTCAGAATGTGTACTTTCTGAAAATAATATAGTTTTCTGGGTCCTCTGTACTGTTAGAGGGGTCTAATGTCGCATAATACACACACCAGGTGCTATATTGCAGCAGCCAGCGCGTCAGCTGTGAAAATGTATATACACTATTGTCATTTGGGGGTCTCTGTGCGCCACATAGTTTGGTATATCTATGCATATTGGGCATCAAAGTGTTCAGTAGACCCTGGCGTTCATATTTAGGATGTTTTATGCTGATAAGTTACGAAATGTGGGGCATATAATGGGGTAAAATTCAAGCTTTGTGACGATTTTCAGAAATTTGATAAAAAACGTTATGTTCAGCATTGCTTTGCAGTTTGTAGTAGAAACACTTATTTACCCATATTGGATTCGTCAGAATGTGTACTTTCTGAAAATATATGGTTTTCTGGGGTCTCTGTACTGTTAGGTGGTCTAATGTCGCATAATACACACATGTATGTTGCAGCAGCCAGCGCGTCAGCCGTGAAAATGTCTATACATATTGTCATTTGGGAGTCTCTGTGCGCCACATAGTTTGGTATATCTATGCACATTGGGCATCAAACTATTTAGTAGACCCCTATGTTTATATTTAGGATGCTTTATGCTGGTAATGATACATGTACAATACGATGCTGGAAAGTTGAAGCTTTGAGCAATTTTCAGATATTTCACCCAAAACCGCAAATTTGGCAAAGCTTGCGACTCAGTAGTATGGAGCAGAAAGCATGGGTACCCATTTTAGATTCTGTAGAATGTGTACTTTCCAAAAATGTATGGGTTTGGGGGTAAACATTATTTCTGTGTTTTTACCCCACAAAAATGCAGTCAATGTGCTGATTTTTCATTAGCTGAAGTTACCCACAGGACAATTTGTATGTGCTAACTTCATTTTGGGCCTCTAAATGCATATTCTTTGGTAAACCTATGCACAGTGGGCACCAAACTGTTTGGAGGACCCTGGCAATCACAATTTGGGTGATTTTTTGTGATACGTAATGATACATGGGCGATATGATGCTGGAAAGTTGAAGCATTGAGGCAATTTTCAGATATTTCACCAAAACCGACAACTTTGGAAAGCCTTGCGACTCAGTAGTTTGGAGCAATAAGGCATGGGTACCATTTTAGATTCTGTAGAATGTGCACTTTCCAAAAATGTATGGGTTTGGGGGTAAACATATATTTCTGTGTTTTTACCCCACAAAAATGCAGTCAATGTGTTGATCTTTCATTAGCTGAAGTTACCCCACGGAACTGTTTGTATGCGCTAACTTCATTTTGGGGCCTCTAAATGCAGATACTTTGGTAAACTTATGAACAATGGCCACCAAATGTTCAGAGGAATCTGGCAATCATATTTAGGGTGCTTTTTCTTAGTACGTAATGATACATGGGTGATATGGTGCTGGGAAGTTGAAGGTTTGAGGCAATTTTCACATATTTCACCAAAACCGACAATTTTGGAAAGCCTTGCGACTCAGTAGTTTGGAGCAGAAAGGCATGGGTACCCATTTTAGATTCAGTAGAATGTGTACTTTCCAAAAAATTATTGGGTTTGGGGGGTAAACATAATTTCTGTGTTTTTACCCCACAAAAATGCATTCAATGTGTTGATTTCTCATTAGATGAAGTTACCCACAGGACTATTTGTCTGCGCTAACTTCATTTTGAGCCTCTAAATGCCAGATACTTTGGTAACACTATGAACAATGGCCACAAACTGTTTGGAGGAACCCTGGCAATCATATTTAGGGTGCTTTTTCTTGGTGCGTAACGATACATGGGTGATATGGTGCTGAGAAGTTGAAGCTTTGAGGCAATTTTCAGATATTTCACCAAAACCGACAATTGTGGGAAAGCCTTGCGGACTCAGTAGTTTGGAGCAGAAAGGCATGGGTACCCATTTTAGATTCGGTAGAATGTGTACTTTCCAAAAATATATGGGTTTTGGGGGTAAACATATATTTCTGTGTTTTTACCCACAAAAAATGCAGTCAATGTGTGTGATTTTCATTAGCTGAAGTTACCCACGGGACTGTTTGTATGCGCTAACTTCATTATGGGGCCTCTAAATGCCAGATACTTTTGAGTAAACTATGACAATGGCACCAAACTGTTTGGAGGAACCTGGCAATCATATTTAGGGTGCTTTTTCTTGGTGCGTAACGATACATGGGTGTATGGTGCTGAGAAGTTGAAGCTTTGAGGCAATTTTCAGATATTCACCAAAACCGACAATTGTGGGAAAGCCTGCGACTCAGTAGTTTTGAGCAGAAAGCATGGTACCCATTTTAGATTCGGTAGAATGTGTACTTTTCCAAAAATATATGGGTTTTGGGGTAAACATATATTTCTGTGTTTTTAGCCCACAAATATGCAGTCATGTGTTGATTTTTCATTAGCTGAAGTACCCACGGACTGTTTGTATGCGCTAACTTCATTTGGGGCCTCTAAATGCCAGATACTTTGGAAACCTATGAACAATGGCACCAAAACTGTTTTGGAGGAACCCTGGCAGATCATATTTGGGTGCTTTTTCTTGATGCGTAACGATACATGGGTGATATGGTGCTGAGAAGTTGAGGTTTGAGGCAGGAATTTTCACATATTTCACCAAAAACGACAATTGTGGAAAGGCTTGCGACTCAGTAGTTTGGAGCAGAAAGATGGGTACCCATTTTGATTCGGTAGAATGTGTACTTTCAAAAAATATATGGGTTTTGGGGGTAAACATATATTTCTGTGTTTTTTACCCACAAAAATGCAGTCAATGTGTGATTTTTCATTAGCTGAAATTTGATAAAACCGTTATGTTCAGCATTGCTTTGCAGTTTGGCAGTTCAGTAGAAACACTTATTTACCACATATTTGATTCGTCAGAATGTGTACTTTCTGAAAATATAATGGTTTTCTGGGTCTCTGTACTGTTAGGTGGCTAATGGCGCATATACACACACCGGGTGGTATATTGCAGCAGCCAGCGGTCAGCCGGTGAAAATGTCTATACATATTGTCATTTGGGGGTCTCTGTGCGCCACATAGTTTGGTATATTTATGCCACATTGGTATCAAACTGTTTAGTAGACCCATATGTTTATATTTAGGATGCTTTATGCTGGTAATGATACATGGACAGATACGATGCTGGAAAGATTGAAGCTTTGAGGCAATTTCCAGATATTTCACCAAACCGACAAACTTTGGGAAAGCCTTGCGACTCAGTAGTTGGCAGCCAATAGGCATGGGTACCCATTTTAGATTCTGTAGAATGTGTACTTTCCAAAATGAATGGGTTTGGGGGTAACATATAATTTTCTGTGTTTTTACCGCCACAAAAAATGCAGTCAATGTGGTTGATTTTTCATTAGCTGAAGTTACCACGGGACTGTTTGTATGCGCTAACTTCATTTTGGGGCCTCTAAATGCCAGATACTTTGGTTAAACCTATGAACAATGGCCACCAAACTGTTCGGAGGAACCCTGGCAATCATATTTAGGGTGCTTTTTCTTAGTACGTAAGACACATGGTGATATGGTGCTGGGAAGTTGAAGCTTTGAGGCAAATTTCAGATATCTCACCAAAACCGACAATTGTGGAAAGCCTTGCGACTCAGTAGTTTGGAGCAGAAAGGCTTGGGTACCCATTTTAATTCTGTAGAATGTGTACTTTCCAAAAAATATATGGGTTTTGGGGTAAACATATATTTCTGTGTTTTACCCCACAAAAAATGCAGTCAATGTGTTGATTTTTCATTAGCTGAAGTTACCCACGGGACTGTTTGTATGCGCTAACTTCATTTTGGGGCCTCTAATGCCAGATACTTTGTTAAACTATGAACAATGGCCACCAAAATGTTCAGAGAACCCCTGGCAATCATTATTTAGGGTGCTTTTTCTTAGTACGTAATGAACATGGGTGATAGTGTGGGAAGTTGAAGCTTTGAAGCAATTTTCAGATATTTCACCAAAACCGACAAATTTGGAAAGCCTTGCGACTCAGTAGTTTGAGCAATAAGGCATGGGGTTACCCATTTTAGTTCTGTAGAATGTGTACTTTCCAAAAATTATGCGGTTGGGGGGTAAACATATATTTCTGTGTTTTTACCCCAAAAATGCAGTCAATGTGTTGATTTTTCATTAGTGATATATTATTCAAATTGCAGGTGAGTGATTGCTCACCAAAGTTAATCACATCTCAAAGGAGATATTAACTGATAAATACAACTGTCACTTAAATTAAAGTGCACTTAAATATGGAGTGTGAGAATTGTCTGAACAGAAACCGTCTGGGGATACTGAGCAAAGTACCCCATCTATTGCCCACTGGTCAGCAAATTCTTTCAACCGACCAGTAAACACTGCCTGGTGTACCTCTGCTCGGAAGCGGAACGCACCAGCACTCGGAACAAGACCTCTGCTGCAGAGGATTCCACTTCCAAACATTGCTTTCTAGATTTATGGATGACTAATTTAGCTAAAGCCAGGAGCAAGTTGGAGAGAAGGTCTTTCTCTTTATTGTTCCGCGGATACTGGGCGTCCAAAATATAAACCATGAGGGGGAAAGTGTAACCAGAACTGCAGGTAAAGCTTCCTCAAAAGAGCCAATAGAGGTTGCAGTCTGGCACACGTAAAAATAAGCATGAAACACAGACTCTCCTTTGCCACAGAATAGACAAGCAGCTGGGGAGTCTGTAAAACGAGCTAAATACTCTCCCGTGCTCATGCCACCATGCAGCACTTTCCAACTCAAGTCTCCAGTTGGTCTAGGCACAAACTGGAATAAAGAGCTTGCCACTGAGGTCCTTCACCCTCATTAGCACACGTCTCCAGATGTATCATTATCGGGAGATGAGGCAAGGAAGTTGTACAGTGTGAAGCATTAGAGAGTACAAACAGCTTTCTTGTTATATCATGAAAGCGTGTCAATGGAAAATTCTTCCAACTGGCTCAAGTTGGGGGAAGAGGTGCTTGGGGGATTGACGGGTTTTAGGTGCTATTATTATGTCTGAGGTGAGGAGTTCCAAGGTGGACGTGGCCTCCAGCATGTAAAACCCCATCAATGAAGGTGTGAGAATCAGAAGAGATTGTGTCCTTGATTTTCCTTGAGAAGACGGTGTGGAACCCTAGTGGTGAGGAATCCCATGCGTTGCAAAACTGCTTGAGAGTCCAACCACAATCTGATTTCTCAAAATCCAGGAGGATCTCCAACTCTGGTTAACCGAGCCTGCAAAGGCGACGTCGATGCTGATGGATCTAACATCCTAGTCTTAAAAGATGGATTGTAAAGTAGGGGCTCATTTAGAATGTCTTCCCCTTCAATGACTCCTTGCCTTAACACGGTACCATGCCTCAGGTTTTAGCGTGTCTCGGTTAGTAAGCCGGCAGGTTGAAAGGTTTCTTAGGAAACCCTCAGGTTCAATTATAAACAATTGCCGGCATATCCCATATTTCGTACCTGGCGATAAAAACTCGATGCTAGAGTACACCACTTGGAGAAGGATCTGCATGCAAGTATCTCTGTATTTGCTGGAGACGGAAGGTGTGCACTTGAGAACGTATAACACACGACTCCCTGCCCTCCCTCTTTCAACGGAGGCTTGAGACACCTGCAGAAACCCAATGCTTTCCTATCCAGAGAAAGTCCCAGTAACCTTCTCTGGATCTTAGCAATGGAATTCTTGGGTTGGGCTAAGACATATCAGCCGTACCAGATCTGAGAGGCCACCAGCTGATTAATCACCAAAGCTCCCCCTCATAGAAATACTTTAGCAAAACCCTTCCACTTTCAAGGCGCGTTAGAAACACCACTCCTCAAGTTCAATGAAATTCTGCGAGACAGGATACTCCTCAGCTGATAGGTAGACGCTAAATATTTAATGATTTTACTCCCCACGAGATGTCACGAAAAGCAGGAGGCAGGAAATCTACCTTTAGAAACCCTTCCAGAAGGCCTGAGCTCTTTGGACCAGTTGATCCGGGCAGATGAGGCAGCAGCGTAGACTTCTTGACACTCTTGTGGCCGCTCAAGATCAACTAAGTCCTGGCCACAAGAATTACATCATCAGCGTAGGCTGAGAGAACCACCCTCATGTCAGGTCTCTTGAGCACCAGTCCCGTGAGCCTTTTCCTTAAGAGACACAGGAAGGGCTCAATGGCCACGAGTACAGTTGTCCCGACAAGGGCATCCTTGCCGAACTCCTCGGCCAAAGGCCAAGTGCAGTCAGAGACCAGTTGATTTTAACTAAACACTCTGCAGAGCATACACTTGTTTTCAGGTAGACCCACAAACTGTGGCAAAGCTATAGGCTTGCAGAGTGCCTATAAGATATTGGTGAATCCACCCTGTCAAATGCCTTCTCTGATCCAGAGAGAGAAAAGACCAAGAGATAGACCAGTCCTTCTCGCAAATGTAGTAAGTCGGATTAAAAAGACATTACAAAAATTGTCCGACCGGACTGTATAGGACTGGTCAGGATGAATCACCTCTGCCAGCACAGATTGAACTAAGTGAGATAGCTTTGCACAGATCTTATAGTCTGTGCTAAGCAGTGAGACTGGTCTCCAGTTTCTAATAAGACGGAATCCCCTTCTTAGGAAGTAGTGATAACACTGCTCGACGACACGAAAGTGCAACTCACCTTTCTTGAAGCCTCATAGGACCCTATTGGGAAATCAAGGGCCCCAGAGTATCCCAAAGACTGGAAGAACTCTATGGTCAGTCCGTCAAGCCCAGGAGATTTATTGTGGGGCATTTAAACGGAGTGCTTGCAGAGAGTTCATCTAGAGTGATTGGTGTTTCCAACCTCTCTTTTCTCCTTCTCAGCTGACCACTGGGAAGCCCATCCCATAGTCCTCACAGGCATCTGGAGAGATGGGAGTCTGGAGAAAAAGGTTTTGACGGAAGGACCGGGCTCTGTCCCGGATAGCCTCCGGATCCTCAAGGGGCGGTTCCATCCTCCGCAAAAAGGCAATGGATTTTGTTTTCGGCTTCCCCTTCTTCCTCTCCAGAGCATAGAAGAATCGGGAACCACGATCCAGTATCACAAAAGTAACTCATCCCGCTTCGCAGGCAAAAGGCACCACGAGCCTGTCGTTGTTCCACTGTATACGCAGCGCTTCTTTCCTTTCTAGATATTCACAGCTGAGGCTTTGGTCTTCAGAGCCACCTGATAGCCTTTGCCTCAAGATCAAGCACCTCCCCATTCAGTGCCTCCAATCTCTGCATTGCACGGCCCCGCTCACACTTTTGGTATACCTTGACACAAAAGAGCTTTAGGTGAACCTTTGCCTACATCCCACCACTGGTTCAATGTGGGGGCCCAAAAAAAAATTTTTCCATCACTGGGAAAAGGCCCTCCAGGCCTCTCCATGTATCCCGGACTGACTTTGCAAAACCCTCATCTTCTAATAAACTGTGTAAAGTGCAGTAAGCAGCTTTGGCAGAGATGGGCGATTGACATTCTCAGGGGGATACACAATTGTGGTCTGAGAATGGTTGCCAAAATCTAATGGTGCTCGACTGGCTCGTGGACATGAGGATGGTGATATATATATCCTATCAACCGGGATTGAGAAACATGACCATCTCTCAACCCCTGGACATAGGTAAAAGCAACCGTCTCTGGGTTCTGTTCTCTTCAGACATTGCAACCAAGGAGAAATGAGCAATTAGTTCTCGCCAAAAAAACGGACTCAGACGAGTCTTTTTCTTGGTAACATGCGATCTCGAGCATCAAGGGTGTAATTAAAATCACCCCCTATAATCAAGCTTCATCAGAGTCAATGTTCTTCCATGTAGGCTGACAAACTTTCAAAGAACCGTGCCCTCTCTGGTCCGTAGTAGGAGCATACACATTCATTAGATTATATTGTTCTACCTTGACTCCCGGACGGCCGAAGATGCAATAGACGCCAGGGATGATCAAGAGGTAGCATTCAGGAGCCTCTGGCTGGAAGGAATCTGAGAAAAGGGTCACCAGCCACGCATGATGTCCAAGTGAGGTGCATTAAAAACAGGACCTTCCCTTCCACTCCAGATTCCCAGCTTGCTTCAAGAAAAACCTCTGGAGTGGTGTGGGTCTTCTTGGAGGAAAAAACTGCACAGAGTACCCTCCTTGACGAGAAAGGAGAGTACCTGAAAACATTCGGAAAGGATTCCGACAGCCATTAGTATTAAGTGCTTATACTCAAGCCATTACTGAGTCTTAGGAAGTGCTTTAACCTTCACAAGGTTGATGAGACAAACATTTTTTGAAACTTCATTATACGGAGATATTCACGCTGTTCCATAGTTTCTTGGCCTCTTTTATGACCTTTAATGTATTGTCTCCACAGAATTGATAACTAAAGGCAATCATTTGCCACTTCTTCCAGGAAGCCATGTGCATCTTCTCTCTAATTTAACACCAGGGTGCTCTCAAGAAACTTTTTTGAGTTCCTCAGCAGGTATGATTGAGGTAAGAAGGATTGCCCACTCCTATGTCAACCTCCTCTTCGAATAGTTCCCTCATCATGAGCTCTTCCTGGGCTAAAGCGATTGATAATCTTCCCCTCTCCACTAAGCTTTGGGAGAACTTCTCCACAAGTTGTTACAGGAAAAGTATCCAAGAATACTTTTCTGGAGGGACCCTGCAATGGCCTCAGGTGTTCCCAATTCACTGAAAACACATTTGGAATGCTTTGAACACAGGATCAAACAGAACTAATTTAAGCTCCCCAGCAACAGCGTAGAGCTTGGAGGCTCGATGTTAGCCTTTGCCCTCTCTACTACCTCCTGTGCTTTCTGGATGGCAATATCATTGGGTCAGTTGGAAGAACAAGGAGAGGAGAATTTAGCATGAACAGTAGAGGTTGTCTGCGCTTACCCTCCACCGTATTTACAACTCCACCTCACCATCCTTCCCAGCAGTTTATCTGTAGGTCCTTTAATGGGGTTAGCCAATATTCTCCCCTTCCTGGAGTGAAATACCCTGAGGCACTAAAAAACTGAGGCTGGTTGCAGTTGCCAAATCTCAGCACCTCAGGAACACTGACTGCCCACTCTGCAGGAGTCTCATGTTAGGGTGTCTCTTTACACTCCAGGAAGATCTTCAAATGATTTTGAGGCAGTCAGTGTTCCTAGGTGCTGAATTTGGCAAAACTGCAACCAGCCTCAGTTTTTGTTGCCTCAGGGTATTTCACTCCAGGAGGGGAGAATATTGGGCTAACCCCCATTAAGGACCCTACAGATAAAATGCTGGGAAGGATGGAGGGTTGGAGTGTAAATACGGTGGAGGGTAGCCAGACACCTGCTACTGTTCATGCTAAAATCTCTACCTCCCTTGTCTTCAACTGACCCAAATGATATTGCCATCCAGAAAGCACAGGAGGTAGCTAGAAGAGGGCAAGGCCTAACCATCGAGCCTCCAAACCTACCTGTGCTGGGGGAGCTAATTAGTTCTGTTTGCTCCTGGTGTCAAACATTCCAAATGTTGTTTCAAGTGAAGTTGAGGGAACACCTGAAGCCATTTAGCAGGTCTCCAGAAAAAGTGATTTCTATACTTTTCCTGTAACAACTTGTGGAGAAGAATTCTCAAAGCTCTAAGTGGAAGGGGAGATTATCAATCCCTTAGCCAGGAAGGAGCTCATGGATGAAGGGAACATCGAAGAGGAGGTTGACATAAGGAGTGGCAAATCCTTCTTACCCCAATCATCCCTGCCTGAGGAACTCAAAAAAGTTCTGAGAGCACCCTTGTGTAATTAGAGAAGAAGATGCACATGGCTATCTGGAGAAGTGGGCATTGATTTTGGCCTTTAGTTATCAATTCTGTGAGACAATACATTAATTTCATAAAAGAGGCCAAAGAAAAACTATGGAAACAGCGGAATATCTCCGTATAATGGAAGTTTCACAAAAAAATGTTTGTCTCATCAGAACCTTGATGAAGGTTAAAGCACTTCCTAAGGACTCGTTAAGGCCTTGAGATAAGCACAAACTTTAATACTAATGGCTTCGAATCCTTCGAATGTTTCAGGTTACTCTCCTTTTCTTCGTCAAGGAGGGTACTCTGTGAGTTTCCCCAAGAGACCCACACCACTCCAGAGCTTGAAGCAAGCATGGAATGGAGTGGAGGGAAGGGTCTTTTATTTAATCACCTCACTTGGACAATCATGCGGTCGGTGCCCTTTTCTTCAGGATTTCCTTCCATCCAGAGGTCCTGAATGCTACCTCTGTCATCCCCTGGCCGGTCTATTGCATCTTCGGTCCGGGAGTCAGGAGAACATATAATCTAATTGAATGTGGTATGTGCTCCTTACTACCGGACCAGAGATTGGCCACGGTTCTTGAAAGTTTTGTCAGCCCTACATGGAAGACAATGACTCTGATATGAAGGCCTTGATTTACTTAGGGGGTGATTTTAATTACACCCTGATGCTCAATTCGCAATGTACCCAAGAAAAAGAGACTCGTCTGAGTCCGTTTTGCGAAGAAAACTAATTGCTTCATTTCTCCTTGGTTGATGGTCTGGAGAGAACAGAACCAGAGACGGTTGCTTTTAACCTATGTCAGGGTAGAGAGATGGTTTCATGTTTTCTCAATCCCGGATTGATTAGGATATTATATACGAGGCCATCTCATATAGTCACGAGCCCAGTCTGAGCACCATTAGATTGGCCAACCATTTCTTCAGACCACAATTGTGTATCCCTGAGGACATGTCAATCGCACATCTCTGCCAAAGCTGCTTACTGGCACTAACAAACAAGTTTATTAGGAAGATAGAGGGTTTTGCAAAGTCAGTCCGGGGAACATGAGAGGCTGGAGGGCCTTGCAGGTATGAATTTGCCACATTGAACCAGTGGTGGGATGTAGGCAAGGTTCACCTAAAGCTCTTGTGTCAAGAGTATTACCAAAAGTATGTGAGCTGGGCAGTGCAATGCAGAGATTGACGGCACTGAATGGGAGTTGCTTGATCTTGAGCAAAGGCTATCAGGCTCTGAAGACCAAGCCCTTCAGTGTGAAATCAGAAAGGAAAGAACGCCTGCGTAACATGGAAAACGAACAGGCTCGTGGCTGCTTTTGCTGCGAAGCCGGATGCAGTTTACTTTGTTGATATGGATCGTGGTTCCCGATTCTTCTATGCTCTGTGAGAGAAGAAGGGGAACCTGAAAAACAAATATCCACATGCCTTTTTGCGAGGATGAAACCCCCCTTGAGGGAATCCGGAGGCTATCCGCGGACAGATCCCGGTCCTTCTATCAAAACCTTTTTCTCCAGATCCCATCTCTCCAGATGCCTGTGAGGAATCTATGGGATGGGCTTCCAGTGGTCAGTGAGAGGAAGGAAAAGAAGTTGAAACACCAATCCGACTCTAGATGAAACTCTTCTCAAGCACTCCGTTAATGCCCCCACAATAAATTCTCCTGGGCTTGAACGGACTGAACCATAGAGTTCTTCCAGTTCTTTTGGCGGATACTCTGGCGCCCTGATTTCCATAGGCGTCCTAACTGAGCGCCTTCAAGAAAGGTGAAGGTGCCACTTTCGTGTACCGTTCGGGCGTGTATCACTATTCCTAAAAGGGGGATCTCCGTCTTATTAAGAACTGGAGACCAGTCTCACTGGCTTAGCACAGACTATAGAATCGTGGCCAAAGCTACTCACTTAGGCTCAAAAATCTGTGCCTGGCAGAGGTGATTCAATCCTGACCAGTCCATATACAGCCCCGGTCGGGACAATTTTTTGTAATGTCTTTTTAATCCGAGACTTACTACATTGTGCCGAGAAGGACTGGTCTATCTCTTCTTTTTGCTCTCTCTGATCAAGAGAAGGCATTTGACAGGGTGGATCACCAATATCTTATAGGCCACTCTGCAAGCCTATAGCTTTGGCCCACAGTTTGTGGGCTACCTGAAAACAATGTAATGCCTCTGCAGAGTGTTTGTTAAAATCAACTGGGTCTCTGGACTGCACCTCTGGCACTTTGACGAGGAGTTCGGCAAGGATGCCCCTTGTCGGGACAAACTGATACTCGCTGGCCATTGAGCCCTTCCTGTGTCTCTTAAGGAAAAGGGCTCACGGGACTGTGCTCAAAGAACCTGACAATGAGGGTCGTCTCTCAGCCTACGCTGATGATGTAATTCTGTGGCCCAGGACTAGTTGATCTTGAGCGGGCACAAGAGTGTCAAGCAAGTCTACGCTGCGCCTCATCTGCCCGCGATCAACTGGTCCAAGAGCTCAGGCCTTCTGGAGGGTTCTTAAAGGAGATTCCTGCCTCCTGCTTTTCGTTACATTCGTGGAGAGTAAAATCATTAAATATTTTAGGCGTCTACCTATCAGCTGAGGAGTATCCTGTCTCAACGGGATTTCATTGAACTTGAGGAGTGTGTTCTAAACGCGCCTTGGAAAGTGGAAGGGTTTTGCTAAAGCTTACTTTCTATGAGGGAGAAGCTTTGGTGATTAATCAGCTGGTGCCTCTCAGATTCTCGTACGCCTGCATATGTCTTAGCCCACCCAAGAATTTCATTGTAAAGATCCAGAGAAGTTACTGGACCTTCTCTGGAAGGAAAGCATTGGTTTCTGCCAGATGTCCTCAAGCCTCCCGTTGAAAGAGGGGAGGGCAGGGATCGTGTGTATACGTTCCAAGTGCACACCTTCCGTCTCCAGCAAATACAGAGTACTTGGCATGCAGATCCTTTCTCCACCAGTTACTCTAGCATCGAGTTTTTATCGCCCAGGTACGAAATATGGGATATGGACCGGCAATTGTTTATAATTGAACCTGAGGGTTTCCTAAGAAAACCTTCAACCCTGCCGCTTACTACCAAGACACGCTAAAAAACCTGGGAGCATGGTATCCGTTTAAGGCAAGGAGTCATGTGAAGGGGAAGACATTCTAAATTGACCCCTACTTTACAATCCATCTTTTAAGATTAGATGTTAGAATCCATCAGCATCCGACGCGCCTTTGCCAGGCTCGGTTAAACCAGGTTAGATCTCCTGGATTTTGAGAAATTCAGATTGGGTGGACTACTCAAGAGTTATGCAACGCATGGCGCATTTCCTCACCACTAGGTTTCCACACCGTCTTCGTCAGGAAATCAAAGGCGACAAAAATCTCTTCTGCATTCTCACACCTTCATTGGATGGGGTTTTACATTGCTGGAGAGCCCCACGTCCCACTTGGGAAACCCTCACCTCCAGACATTAATAAATAGCACCTAAAACCCGTCAATCCCCCCAAGCACTCCTTCCCCCAACTTGAGCCAGTTGGAGAATTCCATTGACACGCTTCATGATATAACAAGAAAAAGCTGTCTGTTACTCTACTAATGCTTCACCAACTTGTACACTTCCTTGCCCTCGTCTCCGATATGATACCATCTGGAGACGTGTGCTTAATGAGCGGTTTGAAGGAACCTCAGTGGCAAGCTCTTTATTCCAGTTTGTGCCTAGAGCCAACTGGAGTAACTTGAGTTGGAAAGTGCTGCATGGTGCATTGAGGCACGGGAGAGTATTTAGCTCGTTTTTACAGACTCCCCAAGCTGCTTGTCCATTCGGTGGCAAAGCGAGAGCTGTGTTTCATGGCTTATTTACGTGTTGCCCAGACTGCAACCTCTATTGGCTCCTTGTTGAGGAAGCTTACCTGCAGTTCTGGATTACACTTTTCCCCCTATGCTTTATATTTTTGGACGCCCAGTATCCCGGACAATAAAGAGGAAAGACCTTCTCTCCAACTTGCTCCTGGCTTTAGCTAAAATTAGTTCAATCCAGTAAAATCAGAAAAGCAATGTTTGGAAGGTTGGGAATCCTCTGCCAGCAGAGGTCTTTGTTCCGAGTGCTGGTTCGTTCCCGCATCCCGAGCAGCAGTACACCCAAGCAGTGTTACTGGTCGGTTGAAATGAATTTGCTGACCAGTGGGCAAAGATGTAAGGTACCTTTGCTCAGTATCCCCGACCTGTTTCTGTTCAGACAATTCTCACACTCCATATTTAAGTGCCACTTTAAATTAAGTTGACAGTTGTATTTTAATCAGTTAATCTATCTCGCTTTGAAGATGTTGATTAACTTTGGTGACAATCACTCACCTGCAATTTGAATAATATATCAGTCTAATGAAAAATCAACACATTGACTGGCATTTTTGTGGGGTAAAAAACACAGAAAATTATATGTTTACCCCCCAAACCCATACATTTTTGGAAATGACACAATTTCTACAGGAATCTAAAATGTGGTACCCATGCCTTATTGCTCCAAACTACTGATCGCAAGGGCTTTTCCCAAAAATTTGTCGTTTGGTGAAATAAATGAAAATTGCTTCTCCAAAGCTTTCAAACTTCCCAGCAACCATATCACCCATGTGTCTATTACGTTACTAAGAAAAAAGCACGCCTAAAATATGATTGCCAGGGTTCCTCTGAACATTTTTGGTGGCCATGTTCATAAGTTTACCAAAGTATTGGCATTAGGGGGCCCCAAAAAAGTTAGCGCATACAAAACAGTCCGTGTGTAACTTCAGCTAAGGGAAAAATCAAACACATTGAACTGCATTTTTGTGGGTAAAACACAGAAATATATGTTTACCCCCAAAAACCCATATATTTTTGGGAAAGTACACATCACAGAATCTAAAAATGGGACCCATGCCTTCTGTCCAAACTACTGATCGCAAGGCTTCCCACAATTGTCGTTTTGGTGAGATATCTGAAGAATTGCCTCAAAAGGCTTCAACTTCCAGCACCGATATCACCCATGTTCATTACGTAACTAAGAAAAAGCCACCCGTAAATATGATTGCCAGGTCCTCCCGAAACAGTTTTGGTGGCATTTGTCCATAGGCTATTACCAAATATCGGTTTTGTATGCAGCATAGAGGCCCCAAAATGAAGTTAGCGCATACAAAACAGTCCCGTTGGGTAAACTTCAGCTAATGAAAAATCAAACACATTGACTGCATTTTTGGGGTAAAAACACAGAAATATATTGTTTACCCCCCAAACCCATTCATTTTGGAAAAAAAGTACACCATTCTACAGAATCTAAAATGGGGTACGCCATGCCTTATTGCTCCAAACTACTGATCGCAAAGTTTCCAAAGTTGTCGGTTTGGTGAAAATATCTGAGGAAAAATTGCCTCAAAGCTTCACTTCTCCAGCATCGACTATGGTCCATGTATCATTACCAGCCATAAAGCATCCTAAATATAAACCATATGCGGTCTACTAAAGACAGATTTCGATACCCAATGTGCATAAGATATAACCAAACTATGTGGCGCACAGAGACCCCAAATGACCCAATATTGTATTAGACATTTTCACGGCTGACGCGCGGGCTGCTGCAATTATAAACCACCCGGTGTGTGTATTATGCCGACATTAGCCCACCTAAAACAGTACAGAGACCCCAGAAACCCATATATTTTCAGAAAGTTACACATTCTGACGAAATCCAATATGGGTAAATAAGTGTTTCTACTGCAACTTGCCAAAACTGCAAAGACAATGCTGAAACAAACGGTTTATCACAAAATTTCAGCTAATGAAAAATCAAACACATTTGACTGCGCATTTGTTGGGTTAAAAAACACGAGAAAAAATATTGTTTACCCCCAAAAAACCCATATATTTTTGCGAAAAGTACACATTCTACGAATCGTAAAATGAGGTACCCATTGCCTTCTGCTCCAAAACTTACTGAGTCGCAAGGCTTTCCACAATTGTCGGTTTTGGGAAATGCAAATATGTGAAAATTGCCTCAAACCTGTCAACTTCTCAGCACCATATCACCCATCTATCGTTACGCCATCAAGAAAAAGCACCGCCTTAAATATGATTGCCAGGGTTCCTCCAAACCAGTTTGGTGGCCATGTTCATAGGTTTACCAAAGTATCTGGCATTTAGAGGGCCCCAAAATGAAGTAGCGTCATACAAAACAGTCCCGTGGGTAACTTTCAGCTAATGGAAAAATCAACACATTGACTGCATAGTTTGTGTGCTAAAAACACCAAAATATATGTTTACCCAAAAACCCATTATATTTTTTGGGAAAGTTAACACATTCTACCGAATCTAAAAAATGGGTTACCATGCCTTTCTGCCTCCAAACTACTGAGTCGCAAAGGCTTTCCCCACAATTGTCGTTTGGTGAAATATCTGAAAATTGCCTCAAAGCTGCAACTCTCAGCACCATATCACCCATTATCGTTACGCACCAAGAAAAAGCAACCCTAAATATTGATTGCCAGGGTTCCTCCAAAAGCAGTTGCGCCATGTTCATAGAGTTTACCAAAGTATCTTGGCATTTAAGAGGCCCCCATAATGAAGTTATTAGCGCATACAAAACAGTCCAGTGGTACTTCAGCTAATGAAAAATCAACACATTGACTGCATTTTTGTGGGGTAAAAACACAGAAATATATGTTTACCCCAAAAACCCATTATTTTGGAAAGCATACACATTCTACCTAATCTAAAATGGGGTTACCCATGCCTTTCGCTCCAAACTACTGAGTCCCAAGCTTTCCCACAATTGTCGGTTTTGGTTGAAAATCTGAAATTGCCTCAAAGCTTCAAACTTCTCAGCCACCATATCCCACCCATGTATCGCTTACGCACCAAGAAAAAGGCACCCTAAATAATGATTCCAGGGTTCCTCCAAACAGTTTGGTGTGCCAATGTCATAGTTACAAAGTATCTGCGCATAAAGGCCTCAAAATGAAGTTAGCGCCAGACAAATAGTACCTGTGGGGTAAACTTTCATCTAATGAGAATATCAAACACATTGAATGCATTTTTGTGGGGGTAAAGAACACAGAAATATATGTTTACCCCCCAAACCCATTATTTTTTAGGAAAGTACAACATATCTACTGAATCTTAAAAATGGGTTACCCATGCCTTTCTGCTCCAAACTACTGAGCGCAAGGCTTCCCAAAATTTCGGTTTTGGTGAAAATATTGAAAATTTGCCTCAAACCTTCAACTTCCCAGCACCCATATCACCCAATGTATCATTACGTACTAAGAAAAAGCACCCTAAATATGATTGCCAGGATTCCTACTGAACATTTTTGGTTGGCCATTGCTTCAAAGTATACCAAAGTTATCTGGCATTTAAGGCCCCCAAAATGAAGTGTTACGCATACAAACCAGTCCTGGGGTAACTATCAGCTAAATGAAAAGAATCACACATTGACTGCATTTGGGGTTTAAAAACACAGATTAAATATATGTTTACCCCCCAAAACCCATTACATTTTGGAAATGCACATTCTACAGAATCTAAAATGGTACCCATGCCTTATTGGCTCCCCAAACTACTAAGTCGCAAGGCTTTCCCAAAGTTGTCGGTTTTGGTTGAAATATCCTGAAAATTGCCTCCAATGCTTCAACTTTCCAGCATCATATCGCCCATGTATCATTACGTATCAACAAAAAATCACCCAAATTGTGATTGCCAGGGGTCCTCCAAACAGTTTCGAGATGCCACTGGTCATAGGTTAACCCAACAGTATATTGGCATTTAGCAGGCCCCAAAATGAAGTATAGCCAAATACAAATTGTCCTGTGTTAACTTCAGCTAATGAAAAAATCCAGCACATTGACTTGCATTTTTGTGGTGGTAAAAACACAGAAAATATATGTTTACCCCCCAAACCCCATTACCATTTTTGGAAGTACACATCTACAGAATCTAAAATGGGTACCCATGCCTTTCTGCTCCATACACTGGAGTCGCAAGGCTTTGCCAAAATTTGAGCGGTTTGGTGAAAGTATCTGAAAATTGCCTCAAAGGCTTCAACTTTTCCAGCATCGTATTGTACATGTATCATTACCAAGCATTAAAGCATCCTAAATAATAAACATAGGGTCTTACTAAATATTTTTGATGCCCAATGTGCCATAGATATACCAAACTATGTGGCCGCACCAGAGACCCCAAATGACCAATACTGTATAAAACATTTCACGGCTGACGCGCTGCGGCTGCTGCCAAAAATACATGTGTGCATTAATGCGACATTAGACCAGCCAAACAGTTACAGAGACCCCAGCGAAACCATATATTTCAGAAAGTACACATTTCTGACGAATCCAATATGGGTAAAATAAGTGTTGTTCTACTACAAAACTGCAAAGCAATGCTGAACATAACGTTTTTTTAATCAAATTTCTGAAAGTCGTCACAAAGCTTGAATTTTACCCCAATTATATGCCCACATTTCGTAAACTTATCAGCATAAAAAAACATCCTAAATATGACGCCAGCGGTCTACTGAACACTTTGATGCCCAATATGCATAAGATATACCAAACTATTGTGGCGCACAGAGCCCCCAAAATGACAATAGTGTACTATTTACATTTTCACAGGCTGACGCGCTGGCTGCTGCAATATAAGCACCTGGTGTGTGTATTTATGCGACATTAGACCCCTTCTAAACAGTACAGAGACCCCAGAAAAACTATATATTTTTCAGAAAAGTACACATTTCTGACGAATCCAATATGGGTAAATAAGTGTTTCATCTACAAAAACTGCCAAACTGCAAAGCCCAATGCTAACATAACGGTTTTTATCAAAATCTAGAAAATCAGCACAAAGCTTTGAAAATTTTACCCCCATTTATATGCTCCACGTTTCGTAAACGTATCAGATAAAACATTCCTAAATGATAACGCCAGGTCTACTGAACACTTTGATGCCCAATATGCATAGATTATACCAAAACTTAGTGTGGCGCCAACAGAGACCCCCAAATGACAATAGTGATATACCCATTTTTCACGGCCTGATGCGCTGGCTCTGCAATATAAGCACCTGGTGTGTGTATTATGCGATATTAGACCCCCCTAACCAGTACAGAGACCCCAGAAAACCATATAATTTTCAGAAAGTACACATTTCGACGAAATCCAATATGGGTAAATAAGGTTTCAGCTACAAACTGCCAAAACTGCAAAGCAATGCTGAAACATAACGGTTTTTTATCCAAATTTCTGGAAAATCGTCAGAAAGCTTGAATTTTAACCCATTATATGCCCCACATTTCGTAATGTACAGGCATAAACATCCTAAATAGAACGAGGGGTCTACTGAACACTTTGATGCTCAATATTGCATTAGATATACCAAACAAGTGGCGCACAGAGACCACCAAATACAATAAGTGAATATTACATTTCAACAGCTGACGCGCTGGCTGCTGCAATATAAGCACCTAGGTGGTGTGTATTTATGCCGACATTAGACCCCCCCCTACAGTACAAGAGACCCAGAAAACCATATATTTTCCAGAAAGTATACATCTGACCGAATCCAATCATGAGTAAATATGTGTTTCTAACTGCAAACGCCAAACTGCAAAGCAATGCTGAAGATAACGGTATTTTTATCAAATTTCTGAAAAATCGGTCAGAAAGCTTGAATTTTACCCCCATTATATGCCCCCACATTCGTAAGTATGAGCATAAAACATCCTAAATATGAATGCCAGGGTTCTACTGACACTTTTGATGCTCAATATGCATAGATATACCAAAAAACTATGTGGCGCACAGAGACCCCGCCAAGATGACAATAGTTTGTTATATACATTTCACAGCTGACGCGCTTGGCTGCTGCATAATATAAGCACCTGGTGTGTGTATTATGCCGACATTAGACCCCCCTAAACAGTACAGGAGACCCCCAGAAAAACCATATTATTTTCAGAAAGTATACATTCAGACGAAATCCCAATATGGGTAAATATGTGTTTCTACTGCAAAAACTTGCCAAACTGCAAAGCCAATGCTTGAACATAAACGTTTTTTATTCAACATTTTGAAAAAAATCGTAACAGAAAGCTTGAATTTACCCATTATATGCCCCACATTTGTAACGTATCAGCATAAACATACTAAAATATGAACGCCAGGGTCTACGAACACTTTGATGCCCAATATGCATAATATACCAAACTATGTGGCGCACAGAAGGACCCCCAAATGACCAATAGTGTATATTACATTTCACAGGCTGACGCGCGGCTGCTGCAATATTAAGCACCTGGTGTGTGTATATGCGACAGTTAGACCCCCCTAACAGTACAGAGGACCCCAGAAAACCATATATTTTTTCAGAAAAGCTACACATTTCTGACGAATCCAATATGGGTAAATATGTGTTCTCTACTGCAAACTGCCAAACTTGCAAAGGCAATGGCTGAACATAACGTTTTTTATCCAAATTCTTGAAAATCGTCACAAAGCTTTGATTTTACCCCATTATATGCCCCACATTTCGTAACGTATCAAGCATAAAACATCCTAAATATGAACGCCAGGGTCTACTGAACACTTTCTACACCAATATGCATAGATATACCAAAACTATGTGGCGCACAGAGACCCCCAAATGGATATATAGTAGATAAAATTTACAAGGCAAAACAAAATAAGGCCAGTAAAGAGTGAAATGAAAAAAAATCCAATAAAACCACAAAAATCAATGTTTTTTTTCCAGACTAGTGTTATCGGCCGTCAGAATCACAGTTTGAATATTTTAGCTGGGCCAAACAGGTTATACGGCTTAGAAACAAGTGAACACAACATATGCAGAGCTGAAAATGCAATAAAATGGCTAAAAATTCAATAAAATGGCTAAAAATGCACCAAAATACCCCAAAATTGCAATATAATCACCGAAATAACATACAAAAGATATTGCACAGTACGGTTAGCGAATACGCTATTCGTAATGGCAATAAACATTTTTTTCAGCCAAAAAAAGAGACGATGCGATAAGAAAAAAAAAAAAAAAGCCACAATGCCATGTATGTGCGTGTGCGTGTGTACAAATGGTAAATTACATGTTATGTGCGCGTGTGTGCGTG
Source organism: Xenopus laevis (assembly GCF_017654675.1). NCBI lineage: Eukaryota > Metazoa > Chordata > Amphibia > Anura > Pipidae > Xenopus > Xenopus laevis. Next base: position 58,317,797 of record NC_054374.1, on the reverse strand, counting down.
TGCACGTGTGTGTAAGTGCAGTGAGTGTAAGTGACCCAACCAATCCCCAAAAATGTATGTGTAAGTGTGTGTAAGTGTGAATCTAAGTGTGTATTACTGTAATAAGTGTGTGTTGGTGTGTTTGTGTGTGTAATTGTTGCACTAACCTGAAAAAGTCGCTGAAGAGTGTTGCACACGATGTGGAGGGGTCCCAGGAAGACATCTGCGACGATCTGCGTGTTCCTGTGCTGTGGGGGCGGAGATCAACGGCGCAGTGCAGGCTGCAGCAGCAGGACACGTAAGTAACACGTGCCTGCTGCTGCTTTTGGGCCCCTGGGCGATCGCGCTCCAGGGGCCACTCGATCCCCTGCTCTGCTCGTTGCCTAGGGGCAGGGGATCGAAGCGGAACGGAGCGAGCGGCTCTAACAGCCGCTCCTCCGCTCCACAACCCGGAAGTGCTGCAGAACGTAGAATCTACGTTCTGTGGCATTTCAAGTTACTTTTCCACAGAACGTAGATTCTACGTTCTGTGGCACTTAAAGGGTTAAAGAATAATAACAAAATCTGGTTAGTGCACAAAAGGATGTCATTATATTACAAACTCCATTCTGTACATTTTAACAATCAATCTGTCTCACAAATCATCCTTGTAACAGATGAACTTATGTGCAGAGTTACTTACAGAATGAATTATGTAAAAAAAACTTGGACAGAATATATAATAATGTAACTAACTAGTGCATGCCCAAGCTAGATTTGAATGACAAAATAGATATTTGTGACAGAAAGCAGGATTTTATAGTACAGGATTCATTCTTTACAAAAAAATGAAAGCTCAGTTTCACAAAACATAAAAAATAACTGTGAAGCAACACTGTCAGTCACATGAACCAATAAGAACAAAGCTTATTGCCATATAACAAACAAGATGCAAAGTTGCCAACTCTGCTCCACATGGCTGCATCATCCCTTAAAGGGCTGCTGTTAAAAACTACAGGTTCATAATTGGAAGTTCTTACAAATGGCTGAAAAATATGATGTCCTGATAATGATTGTAAAGAAAGAAAAGTATGCAAAACATAAAAATAATAATTTTAGGTGATATGGCTATTCTTATTGTAGTAATCTGCTTGTGTGGGCATTTTAGTTAAAGGGATACTGTCATGGGAAAAAAAAAAATTCAAAATGAATCAGTTAATAGTGCTGCTCCAGCAGAATTCTGCACTGAAATCAGTTTCTCAAACAGATGTTTTTATATTCAATTTTGAAATCTGATATGGAGCTATCTGATATTGTCAATTTCCCAGCTGCCCCAAGTCAATCACTCTTTACTGCTGTACTGCAAGTTGGAGTGATATCATCCCCTCCCTTCCCCCCCCCACAAGCCAAACAAAAGAACAATGGGAAGGTAACCAGATAACAGCTCCCTAACACAAGATAACAGCTGCCTGGTAGATCTAAGAACAACACTCATTAGTAAAAACCCATGTCCCACTGAGACAAATTCAGTTACATTGAGAAGGAAAAACAGCAGCCTGCCAGAAAGCATTTCTCTCCTAAAGTGCAGGTACAAGTCACATTACATGGGGCAGCTGGGAAATTGACAAAATGTCTAGCCCCATGTCAGATTTCAAAATTGAATATAAAAAAATCAGTTTGCTCATTTGAGAAATGGATTTCAGTGCAGAATTCTGCTGAAGTAGCACTATTAACTGATGTGTTTTGAAAAAAACATGTTTTCCGATGACAGGATCCATTTAAGGGCATTCCTGCTGTTTTGCCATTGTCTTATGATTAATATTCCTGTTCCTGTTTCCCTCTTCCTGTCTAAGCTGAGAACAATAAAGGCCACACCTACCTGCCATGCTGTAATCAATATACCAGACTGTGCTTGTCTGTCTGTTTTGCCTGAACTAACACAGCAGAATCATTTAATCCACTACCAGCCAGTTTATCACAATTATTATTTTACAGCCTCAGTGTCAGAGTCAGTAATACTCTTTGTATATGATTGTTAGACTCCAATGTCTCATCCTAGCTGTAATCTTGCACCAGTTAGTATTTAGCAGTCTCTTAATAATGTGCTTAGCTATAGTTCAACTACTACATAATAAGTTTAGCCAGAAACGTGGGACTGATCTAGGGTCACCTTGCTTGAAATTCACCTGAACATCCTGGTTTTTGGAAGGGCTGCCCAGATTTCCAAATTAGAAAATCCAAACAGGACACTGAAGTAAATGACATGGCGATCAGCCAATTGCTGATTGCCCCATCATCAGTCCCGCCCCTGATGTCATCCATCCTGCCCCCCTACATCACTGGCCCACCCTCTGTCCAAAAAAAAGGTGGCAACCCTAGACTGATAATGTGCACGGGTGTAACTACAGAGGAAGCAGACCCTGTGGTTGCTGGGGGCCCAGGTGGTATAGGGGCCCCAATAAATATTTGTAAAACAGGTCAACCTCTAGACATTTTGGGGGCCTGAAAAATAATTTGCTGTGGGGCCCAGTAACATCTTGTTATGCCACTGATCATGTGCACACACATTCTGTATAGTATAATGAGTGGGTGTTATGAGAAGTCTAGCTATAGTTCTACTACTACATAATAGTTTTAGCCACGGATGTAGAACTGATCATGTGCACACATATTCTGTATAGTATAATGAGTGGGTCTTATGAGACATCTCTAGTTAGCTGTAGCTCAGCTGCTACATAAAAGGTTTAGCCACCCACAGATGTTGGACTGATCATGTGTACACATATTCTGTATAGTATGATGTGTAGGTCTTATGAGCAGCCACTCCTGAGTACTGTATGCAAGCAAAATGGGTCATTTAGGCAGGGCAATTTTAGGAGATCATAATTTATTTATATAGTAGTGCTTTACGTTCATTTATAACAAAAGGAGTCGTTTGTTGCCGTCCTCCTTACCTGCTCAGTGCTTTCCCCTTTCACATTAGAAGGGTCCAGGGGGGGCACAAAATACTGCAGAGAGCATAACTGTGCACATGTCACACGCATGTCAAATCAGTAATGACTGCACCCAGAATTAAAAAAGAGCAATTGGGTCTCATTTGTGTCAAAGTACACATATAACTGTGTAAATTGTAATGAATTGTATGCATTTGTGTCAGGCACATCTAAGGTTGCCCATACCTCCCAACCGTTTTTATAGGGATAGTCCCTCTTTTGACAGCTCAACCTGCAGTCCCTTATTTGTCCTCGAAAGTCACGTTTTTCTCTGCACTGAACAGCCAGAAAAAGAAACAAAGTTTCTAACTCAATTGGCTTTTGGCAGAGAGCCAAGAACAGCTACAGCTGCAGATAAGATACTTTTGTTACAATTTCGAGATGAGCAAATAAGTAATTGTAAGAATATAACAGGTCCCTTGGGAAACAGCTCACAGCTTAAAGGGCAATTAACCTTCATTAGCAAAACTGTAATAACTGTAAAAAAAACACAGAAATATGTTCAAACTTTCATAACCTGCCAAATTTTGTAAAATGAACATGGTAATTAGGGGGTGTGGCCACAAAACTGGGCGTGGCCAAAACAATTGCTGTGCAGCAACTTTTTTGTCCCTCTTTTTATTTCCAAAATGTTGGGAGGTAAAAAAGTTAGGGACCACCATATGGGGTTTACCTTGACTTGGTATGGTGTCTTATAAACTTTATGATCATAACTTTGTAACTAAAAACCCCTGTTTTTGTAAATACATGCACTTGCATATATACTGAAGACAGGGGACCAGGGAATGTGCATTGATTAATTGGCCAAATCAGTAGCACTTCCATTGTGCTAAAATATATTTTAACTTAGCTTTTTGAGTGCTCCCACAACCCCCCTTTTTGTATGGACAAATAATGCCTATTTAAAGTGGATGGCTCTTTTTATAGCATTATGCACAAAATTATTTTGATGCTATTAATTATGTCTGTCTTTGTCTGTCTGTATGACTTCATTGTTTAGTGGCGAGCACAACTTTGTTTTTGCTATAAGATATACTTAATTCTTATTGGTAGGAAAATATTCCTATTGGGTTTGTTTAAAAGTTATTTTTAATGTTTACACAAATGTTATTTACAAGTATATTAAAGGGAGGGGTATTTTGTGAGGGGAATCTATTATTAAGCTTTTATTTTTGATGTTAAATCCTCTTCATTATACACAGATGGTGAGAGAGAGAGGATATTTGTGATATAGACACATAAATTATGCTCTTTATAGTAGATATATTAGACAAGTATGAAGGAGTTTTGCTGTATCAGAGCAAGATATTATATAGTGAAAAATGTACCCCTATTGTAAAATATAAGGATATTATAAAGCACCAAGGAATTTCATGGCACAAGGACAAAGGCTGAGTTCTTTTATACAGGTCATGGAACTCACAGGTGACTTTTATATCCTTGTATTTTACAAGGGGCATAGAGTCACGGGAGGAGGGGGTCATTTTCCACTTTATAGAGCACTTGTAAGGCCCCATCTAGAATATGCCGTACAGTTTTGGTCTCCATCACTCAAACAGGACATTATTGTATTAGAGAGGGTACAGAGAAGGGCAACTAAGCTGGTAAAAGGTATGGAAAATCTTAGCTATGAGGAAAGACTGGCCAAATTGGGGATGTTCACGCTGGAGAAGAGGCACTTAAGGGGTGATGTGATAACTATGTATAAATATATAAGGGGATCATATAATAATCTCTCTAATGCTTTATTTACCAGTAGGTCTTTCCAGCTTACATGAGGTCACCCATTCCGATTAGAAGGAAAGAGGTTCCGCCTAAATATTCGGAAGGGTTTTTTTACAGTGAGAGCTGTGAAGATGTGGAATTCTCTCCCTGAATCAGTTGTACAGGCTGATACATTAGATAGCTTTAAGAAGGGTTTGGATGGCTTTTTAGCAAGTGAGGGAGATAGCTCATAGTACAAGTTGATCCAGGGACTAGTCCGATTGCCATTTTGGAGTCAGGAAGGAATTTTTTCCCCTTCTGAGGCAAATTGGTTAGGTTTTTTTTGCATTCCTCTGGATCAACTGGCAGTTAGGCAGATATAATAAAATAAAATAAAAAAAAAGGTTGAACTTGATGGATGTGTGTCTTTTTTCAACCTTACTTACTATGTTACTATGTAAAAGGTTGTACTTTACTTATTATAATGCACAAGGTTCAGTGAGTCAAGTGACAGATATTACATGACTAGGTATGGTTTACAACTGATAACATCACCAACCTTTTATACGGATATCATTTACAAGATATTCATGGCTCTTGTGTATTATTACAAGATAAATGCAGACAGAGATTATGTTGGCATTTGGGATCTGTGCACAATATGTGAGTCAGCAGTCGGAAGTATTGTATGTAGACATCAACGTATATAGAATAGCTCATTTACGACTGCTAGTGCACTTTCCAAAAATGGACACAACATTGAGAGCGTATTGCCAATATTCACAATGATTCTTGCTATACATGCACCTTGCAGCTACTAGTAGGGAGGTCAATTTCACCCAGCTAGCCTGCACTACTGAATTATGCGCAACTGTACAAGGACATTAGCAAACCCTGGAATTAGCAGCTATGTAAACATGGTGGTAATCCTAGGGATCCACTTATTGTTTGCACCCACAGAAGCAACTGACTTTTACCCAGCGAATACAAAGATAATTGTGTTAATAATTGTGCTCTTCAGAAATTATAATGATGCAGTACCCACTCAACATTGCTCAACGTTCACCAAAAATGTGTCCAAATTAGCAGTAAAAAGAGCAAGTTGCATCAACCTAGTGGGTAATCACAATCATGCTAGAATCCTGGTAAAACACTGCATCATTATTGTGGATATGATTATGTGGAATTGAATAAATTGTTAACATGCAAAGTGAAAATAGATTTAGATAGCTATAGTAGCATGCATATTCAAAGTGCAAGGTTAAAATCTGTTACCAAACAGAAGACCATGTTAGTGAGAGTGACGTCTGTGGGTAGGGGTGGGAAAATTATCTTCTCACCTGTAACTTCTGCAAAAAAGAGAAGACCCTGGTTACCTGAGCAAATGTAACTCTACTCAGAACATGCTGGTAAGAAATTAACTTATGGTGGATTTAAGATAAGATATTTAGTTCTAATCTAATACAAATGTCCCATTTTTTTTCACTTAAGTATAGGTGAAAGATGTGCAGATTGCTGTCAGTCCTTAATGTTTGTTCCTTCTTCATTTATTAATAGAGATTATTAATATATTACAATTATTTTTTAATTAGTATCTTAGTATTACATAAAGGTTTTTTTTTGTTTTTCAGCCTATTCTCCTCACCGGCTGTAGTACACAGAGAAGACATCCTCCTGCAGAACTTGCTCTGATAAGATCCGATCAAAAACAGGGGTAATGCCATCAATGGCCTGGCCAGGAAAGCCCATGCCCAGGACTCCATCAAAGTGAGCAAAGATAAATGGAAAGGCTGGAAGGGCTGTAGCTTCAGCAAAAACTTGTACAACCGGAATACCTGCTACCTGCAGAGTAAAACTGAGTTACACAATGTAGGAAAATGGCTGGGAGGGAGAAAGACTGAGTACATTTTCAGAGATGTTGGAATACTGTATGAATGTAACAGGTACTGACAGGGGTGATTATGGGGCTGCTGCCACTATAGGTAGCAGCCAAGATGCCACCCCTCCTGCTCCGCGCTAAAAATCAGCGTCAGAGTGGGTCAAAGGGGGCCAGCATCACCAGTGCAATGAACACAATAGCACTCTCTGCACTAATGGAGCCAAATTTTCAGGTTAAACCCCAGATATTCGGCTCTGAAAGTTACAAGAGGCTGCTTTTTGCCGGCCCTTGTAACTGGCTGCTTGCTGCAGCCTGGGGCAAGGTTCTTACCTTGCCTCATGGCAAGAGTGGACCTGGGCACTGAGTAAAACAATGTAGAAAAATGTCCAGAGAAAAAAGAGATGTCAGAGTTAGGTGATTTTTTGAAGGCACATGTAAAATGCAAATTTGACAGGCCCTTAAATAAAAAGCTGCATTTCAACAGATTATCACTTACCACCACAACATCCTGGCTCAAGAATCCTCTCACTCCCCCAGAGCCATACTGAATAGAGAAGCCTTCCCCATTTTCCATGTACGTCTGGGATTTAGTGGAATCATATCTGTTATGAGACACTGTCAGGGGTCATTATGGAAGGGGGGAAAGGGTTAGAGTTTGCCTTCAAAAGGAATTTGCTTTTTTTCACAATTCACTTTTTCACATTACCATTCACTAGTGGTTGTTGAGGCAAATCTTTGCACTCACCATAAATAATGCAAAGAGTTGTGAGCTGTCTGCAAGCTTTCCTTGCACTGTATTTATGGATGCATGGGTGGTGTGCAGGATGTAAACATACCATGTTTTCCCCTTACCTTGAGCATCATCTATGTGTACACTTGTACAAGTAAGGAAACACCAACAGGCATAAGCAGAGCCCTGTTCTTACTTAATGCCTATGGCAGGAAATTAATACAGGTCTGCCTTGTGCCTGAAAGCATGCCAAAGCTCTAAAAGAATGCGTTGTGTGTAACTGAGCACAAAGTGGTGATTTTGTGCCCCTTGGTACTTTTGTACTTGCAACCAAGGCATTAATATGTGTCTGCTTGGAGAATAATATATAAATACAGTATAGCAGGGAGAAATGTTCCCTTGTGCACATTAATTGTGGTGTACACACAAATAACTTCCCTATCACACAGTTGAGCATAAATGATTATTTTTTCACACATAGAAAAACAAAAATGAGAGGGAACCAGTTTTTGGTAAAGCACCTTACATTTATTGTAACTCACCACAGGCACTGTAGAGGGGAGAGCAGCGTTTCGATGGCACCCACAGGTTGGCAGAACCTGTATCAAACACTACCTTGAATGTCTGTGGTGGAGAACCTATACTGATCTCACCAAAATACTGTGTCTGTAAAGCAACATATGCATGTTAGTCACTGGAATAATCATCTCAACAAGTGTTAGCATTAAGGGGAAGAATGCCTGTAGTAAATGTTTTTTTTCAATTATAGATTTTATAATTGATTTACATTATATATACAGGGATAGGATTCATTTTATCCAAATAATCAAAATTTTTAAAAATGATTCCCTTTTTCTCTGTAATAATAAAACAGTACCATGTAATTTATCCAAACTAACATTTAATTAAAACCAGTCTATTGGGTATATTTAATGTTTTAGTTGTTTTCTAGTAGACTTAAGGTATGAAGATCCAAAACACAGAAAGATCCGTTATCCAAAACCCTAGGTCCCAAGCATTCTGGATAACAGATCCTATACCTGTATATTTGATTCATAGTGAATTAAACCTTTTGCAAAATAGCATCAGCAGATATTGGGATACTTATTAAGACTTGAATAACCAGTTAGAATTGCTGACTTTTTGCTGAAGGTTTGCACCTGGGGTCTTCTAAGAACCGTAACATAAAGGAATTGTCCCACCTGGGGCAGGGAATGGGTGCCAGGATTATAAGATCATCTAGTTATCAGGATCCTGAAGTCATGCACCAAAGGTTGTGGTTCTCCCCAATTGTGCTGAAATGAGTCTGAAATTATCTGTGAGAACTGATCTACATACAGTATATTGCTGAGTAAACAGTCCATTGTAAACACAGGTATGGTTGCCCAGCAAATATCCTTAAGAATGAACAGATAGGAGACACATTCAACTTGCTTACCATATGCTGACCAGTTAGAATTGCTGACTAGTTGCAGATGTAAACTATATTGAACTAAAGATTAGTGATGGGCGAATAAATTCGCCAGCAAAAATACGCTGTGTCAAAAAAAATTGGTGCGTGCCAAAATAGGCTCGCGCATAAAAGTTGTCGCCTTCAAAATTATTTGTACGCCCATTGACTTTAATGCATTTGGACAAAATAGTTACGGGTATCAAAATTGACGCTTGCGGCCAAATTGACAAGCGGCAAAATAATTTTGATGCCCATTGACTTCAATTAGTTTGGCAAGTTTTTCACCTTTCGTGAATTTTGCTGTGAGTTTGCGAATTTTCCAGTGAAGAGAAATGGCACAGGTTTGGCCTACCACTGCTACAGATTTTTTTAATTCAAAATGCCTCCAGGAAATGAAGCAATCATTGTTTCAATCGATTTATCATTTTGCAAAGCGTATACTGTACGCCAATGGAAACTCGTGACGGTACTTTACTGACCAGAAAAATACATACATACAGTATGCCATGCTGTCTGAGGCAGACCTTAAATGCAGTTTTGCTTTCTCTAGTATAACTATGAAATAATAAAAACTGCACTGGAACCAATATTGCACTGAGGCATGCATGTGTCACATGTGTGTTCATTTCAAGTTGATTTATAGCTACTATAGGTTTCTGTGTATTTATATACATAAATTGCTCACATCCATGTAGTTGGTAAGTACAGTTGGAGCTGTTCCATTATTAGGATTCTTATCCCCCTTCATCCTCGGCTGAGGAAAAACGTCAGTTAACTTTATTCCTACCCCCTGCAAAGTTTCCCGTATTGATGGCATTCTATTGAGTGGAATCCTGTTGAATAAAAAAATAGAAGTTGTTAGTATGCAAATGTAGGCTTGTTTATTATACAATTATTACAACCTCTGTTATTTTTAAAATTATTATTAAGATCTATTTAGAAAGCACCAACATATAGAATAGTGATGTGTGATTACTTTTTTTACCACATTTTTTCAGCCTTATAATGCTTTCTTACCATGGGGATCCTTAAATACATATGGCAGCACTTGGCACTTGATGTCTACCAATAATTTAGTGTTTAAAAGAGAACTAAAGTTTAACTAAAGAAGTAGGGTAGGAATGTTGTACAACCAGAGCCCTTTAGCAGGGAAGATTTGTGGCTCCAAGGGTGCCTCTGTAGCTCCCAATCTTCTTTTCTGCTAATTTACTGCACTGCACATGCTAAGTGCTGCTGTTAGTTATTGAACTTAGGGATACATATACAGTACACATAGAATATATGTCCCAATATAAGTATTAAGTAATTAATACAGATAATTAATACATGGCAGCACAGCCACCAGTGCAACTAGCATCAGAATTTAATAATTAGCCTTGTAGCATCAGCTTATATTACAGGCCAACCTAATTTTCTGCTTGATAATTTGCGATGACCCCTAAGCTTAGCTTCTCAATAGCTGCTCAGAGCTCACTGAGCATGTGAGTGTCGAAGACACTTTCCAAGATGGTGATCCCCTCTGACAAGTATATAAATATAGAAAGTTAGGGGAAGGTATTGTAAGTAAGGTATCAGTGTTTGCAGATGACTACTCATAAGCGACATTTTTCAAAGAGTTTCGCCTCAAAAATTACGCTCATAGACTCCAATGGGTGCAAAAATTAGCTGTGCGACAGAAAAAAAAATTTGGTGCCACATTGTGAGACGAAAATAATTTGACGCCCATAGAATGCAATGCATTTTGGTAAATTGTTGTTGTTTTGCAAATTTTTGGCAAGGCGAAATCGGTCAGATTCACCAATCACTACAGATGACACAAAACTATGCAATTAATTCCATCCAGGATGTGGCATCCTTGTAACAGGAACTTCACATACTGGCAATCTGGGCAGCTAAGTGGCAAATGAGATTCAATGTTGATAAATGTAAAGTCATGCACCTGGGATGTAAAAATATCAAAGCCATTTATACTCTTAATGGGACTGCACTAGGCAAATGCTTAATGGAAAAGGACCTTGGAGTCCTTGTAGATAATAAACTTGGCTGTAGCAAGCAATGCCAGTGAGCAGCAGCTTCAAGGGCAAATAAGGGCTTGAGCTGTATTAAAAGGGACATAGATTTATGGGAGGAGGGGGTTATGCTTCCACTGTACAGAGCACTGGTAAGACCCCATCTAGAAGATGCTTTACAGTTTTGGTCTCCATTGCATTATTGGACGTTATTGAATTAGAGAGGGAACAGAGAAGGGCAACTAAGCTGGTAAAACGTATGAAACATCTTAGCTATGAGGAAAGAATGGCCAAGTTGGGGTTCTTCATGCTGGAGAAGAGGCGCTTAAGGGGTGATATGATGTCTATCATATAATAATTTCGCTCATTCTTTATTTACCAGTAGGTCTTTCCAGCTTACACGAGGTCACCCATTTGAAGAAAGGAGGTTCAGAAGGAAATATTCAGAAGGGTTTTCTTTTACAGTGAGAGCTGTAAAGATGTGGAATTCTCTCCCTGAATCAGGAGTACAGGCTGATACATAAGACAGCTTTAAGAAGGGTTTGTATGACTTTTTCTCAAGTGAGTGAATATAGGGTTATGGAAAATAGCTTATATTATACGATTTTCATTCTAGCCAACGGGAAGGCAGGGGAGGCAGTTGGGGGAGATTAGTCGCCCCGAAGAAGAGATTTGTTGCCGGACGACTGATCTCCCTGAATTGCAGCGTGTGTCTCTGCCCTAAGGGTAGGGACACACTGGGCGATTTGGGGAGATTTAGTCGCCTGGCGACTAATCGCAGCGACTTTTCTCCCCGAATGCTTCCCCTCTCTCTGCGCCTGGCTAAAATGAAAAATCGCCTGCGCTAATCACACGCAGCAATTCGTTTTCCGAAGTCGCCCGAAGTTGCCTCACGAGGAAACTTCGGGCGACTTCGGAAAACGAATCGCCGCGTGTGATTAGCGCAGGCGATTTTTCATTTTAGCCAGGCGCAGAGAGAGGGGAAGCATTCGGGGAAGATTGGTCGTGGAAAGTCGCGGGGATTAGTCGCCAGGCGACTAAATCTCCCCAAATCGCCCAGTGTGTCCCAGCCCTTAAACTGCTGTGTTTGCTTCAGAAACACTACTATTGTTTATATAAATAAGCTGCTGTGTAGCCATGGGGGCAGCTATTCAAAGGAGAAAAGGCTCAAGTTACACAGCAGATTGCAGATAAGCTCTGTAGAACACAATGTTATCTGTTATGCATAATTTATACTGTGCCATATAGCCTTTCAATTTCCACCATTGCTACTCAGCAGCTTGTTTATATGAACTACAGTAGAGTTTCTGAAGCAAACAGATCAGTTTTACCAGTGCAGGGCAACACTGCATGATATTTGAATTACTTTAAATCACTTTCATTTTTTGGTGTTACTGTTCCTTTAACCCCAGATATGCCAATATAATCCCTAAGTAAAATGGATGTCTCAAGACATTTATGGTTACGATTCACCATGCACTTGAGTTCAGAACTATAATGCAACATCCTAATAGCAGTTTCTTACAGGCTTGTATTTGAGTGCTATGATCATGAAATGTCTTTTATAAACACCCTGTGATCATTTGTCTGGTATTCTTGTTGGACTCTTGGTTCAGAATCTATGGAGCTCTTGCCAAATAAACATTATCTTTTTACCTCAAGTGGGCTCCAGTAACTGAATTTCCATGACCTGAAAATGTTTGAAGAAATCTAAGATTTTCTTCCACTGTGGAAGCACGCCATCTTGGAAGAGCCAGCATGTTGGTGGTGAGCAGGGCGGCAGCAGCAATACCAGCGGCATAGGGATTATGAATGAGGGAGCAAGATAAAACAATTTATAAAGTAAATAAATAGTAGCATAGTGGGCTCCTTAAATCAGTGGCCATGGGCAGATGCCCCTTTTACCCATTTAGTAAAAAGACCCTGATACACCTGACTAGTACTGTAAAAGTGTTTATCAGATGAGTATACGTAAGCCTTGTCTTTTGGGCTAATTAAAAATGGAGTATGAATAATCTGACATTGGCCTAAGGCTGTTGTTTAACCTGTTTGTTTTAAAAAGTACATCAGTTGTGCTGGGCTGAAGGAGGTGCTATCTTTCAATAGTTCACTTTTCATTGGTACTTGGCCTAAGGAAGTCACTGTCCACATCCTAGTGTGGCAAAAGGAGCATGAAGGCTCCTGCAGTTCTCTGTCCTCACCAACCCACAGCAAGTTTTCTCCAGCAAAAGTCGATTTTCAATATCCCTTCTTTTGTATGTTCCCACTAGGAAAGCTTCTTTATCAATGGAGTACAGAGTGATATCTTTTTTTCCAACATGAATTTTTAAAATATTTCTACAGTTCCTTCAAGTACATCAGTGAATTTCCCTGCAGGGGATTTCTGCAATAGAATGTTTTTTCTTTTCACCCCTTTTCTTAAAGTGACACAAGTATCTATACATCATAATCAATCACAATTCTGTCTGTCTGCTAAATTCTTAATGAAAAAAGGTAAATTACAAAGGATTCCGGAAGTTCAATCCTATAGTAGTTTCTTTTCCGTTCTCAACCAGTATAAATTTTAAAAATCCAAACACTATGAAACAGAGCTTAACAAGGAAGCTCAGGAGAAAACAGCAAGAAAAATGAAGAAAAAACCCCCCCAAATATCGTGTAGTGGGTGAACACTCTTTACTATTCACTCTCACGTGAAAACCCACTCCTTCATTCAGCGGACCAAAGTTACACTTTTCCTTAAGGCCTTTTGGACTAAAAGTTTCCATAGCATGCAACCACCTACTCTCACATTGTAAGGTCTCTCTTACTAGGTCACTACCTCGCCAATTGTTGTTTACTTGTTCAATTCCCCAGTATATAAGTCCCACAGGATTTTTTTCATGACAATCTTTAAAATGTTTGTAAACACTGTGTTTATCCTTTCCTTTCACAGTATTCCCAATATGTTCCTTTATCCGATCCCTTAGCATTCTATTGGTCTTTCCAATATACTATAATCCGCATGGACATTGCAGACAATAAATAACGTTTTTAGTTGTAAATTTACTGCAATGTTTAATTGTAAACTCTGTTGCATTACCCGTTGATGAGAACGTTTTCCTTTTGGAACAATATTTGTAGGCCCTGCAATAAAGAGCAAGGATAAAAACCTACTTATTTCAGGGACTGGGTTTCTGGAGAACTGGGCTGCTTTTTTAATAGGCTACAGGTTCTTTGCCAGCGATTCTTGCACCTCAGTTATGATTATACAGGTAATTTGGGGGAGAGAATGGCTAGAAGATTTGAGCAGATTTTAAACTAGCCATAGGGGGAAGGGAGTAGTGTGTATTTCTGTAGAAGGTTGGTCAGAGATGGGTTTGGGCACAGAATAGATAAAATAGGTGGAGATTTGCATTGCAACTCAATTACCCCATCCAAATCTCCACTTGCCATTGGTTTATCAACCTGCTCCATCTCTCTCTTTTTTTTTTTTTTTTTTTTTTCTGATTTGAGGTTCACCTTAGTAGGTTCTTGAACAAGCTATAATAAAAAGCGGTCATTCAGCAAATTAACAAACATACTTTTTCTGACATGGCAACCACATTACCCCAGTTAATATCTGGATTGAAGTCACCCATAATAATAAGTGATGGGCAAACTAATTTGGCAGGCACAAATCCACAGTGAATTTCCACGTTTCGCCAACATCAAATAAATTTGTGAAACTGCAGTGAAAATCTTCCCCCCAAAAATTGCTGCGCGTCAGAATAGTCACGCACATAAATTTGTCGTACGATAAATATTCGGATGCCCATTGACTTTAATGCATATGGACAAAATAGTCGAATGGATATAAATTGTCACTCGTGTCAAAATAATTTGACGTCCATTGACTTGAATGAGTTCTGTTATTTTTCACTGTTTTGGGAATGTTTCGGCGAAGCGAAATGGCACAGATTCATCCATCACTAATAATAATAACTTGGCCTAGTTGTGAAGCTGCTTCTATTTGTAAAAGTAGCTGGGCTTCATTCCCATTACTTATATAAGGTGGTTTGTAATAAACACCAATGATAATTTTCTTTGTAACCTTTTGCCCAGTCAAAATCTCTACCCAGATTAAAAAAAATGGGCCATTTTAATAAGAATCTGGGACTGCACAATGAGCTGTCCATATCAGGACTGTCACGCAGAAATCAGGACAGTTGGGAAGTAGGACTCCGGATGAATGCCCCATCCAAATCTCCGGATGCTATTTAACGACCACATGCAATGTAACCTGATCCAACAGCTTGTTTCCTGCACACCAGGGAAAAGGATATTTGCCTGATATACTTTTTTAAAATCACACTTTTAATGAATCCATTTTTAGTGTTTTTGTAATCTACACTATTAGCGCTCTCCATTTGTTTTTTGTTTACATCCTAGTTATGAACCCTTCTCCTGGGCCTCTTTAATAAGAAGATACTTATTGGCAGTAGGCAGGGTGGCAACAATTCATAACTGTAAGCAACTTTGCAATTACTGGGTTCATTCTTGCATTTCATGCAAGAATGCCAAACTGAGAAAGATGCAACAGCAGCAGCAAGATGATAGGAGCAGCTAAAAGACAAGCAGATTGACAACATCAACTAGAGTTGGCAAAACTCCAGCAACAGAGCAAACACCTAGCTCCAGTGAACCCCATGAAGTGCCTCCATCTATAACTTCTGTGGATAAATTCCCTGCTATGGATATAGGAATTTGTATGCACCATGTCTATGATTAAGGACTGATGCACCCACAATGCTAAAGGCCTTGGCCAATGACGTTTTTCATATTTTTTATTGCAGAGTTAATCAGCTTTATCCTATGTTTGCCCAGGATGAGACTCAATGTACTCTGGTGTGGGTCATCACAAAGGTGTGGAGGCAGGATGTTGTAGACTATTATCTGTAGTGTTTAATAAGAATGGGAACCGGTAGTTCTTATAATTGAACCAGAACTTTTTTATTGAGAACAATACACAAAGGAGACTGTTGAAATAATATAGGACACAATCACTGAGTATTCAATACATACAGTACGAACAGCACTGTGAGTAGACGCATTCCTTTCAGCAGAGCATATAAGAGGAATATCATACAGTCCATCCAGAGTTTTCCTACTTCCAAGGGGGAGTTTTCCTACTTTGAGTGGAACCCAGAGTGGAACCCAGATGGCGAACCATCTAGCCCCTAGAACATGCTCTCTTGTTCCCTCTCTAGGCAACAATGCCAAAGGGGATGTAACCCCTCTAACATTCGCTGGTAGAGACCAATACTGCTCAGCTAAATAGCCCAGAGCCTAACTACTGTATCTCTCCTAGACCTGACAGGAGATAGCTGCCCACTCACTAAATCCTGCACTAAATGGCCCCAATCTTGACTCTCATCTACCTACTAGGGAGTCCCAAGCAAAAACCATTAGGCTTACATGGCTTGCAAATATAAATCATAATACAGTGCCACGTTGCGGCTAGACAAACTAAAGGTAAGGATTTGACCCAGGAAGAGGAGCTCTATAAAGGGACAAACTTTAGGGGATGCACAATAAATGGGGAAGCTATTTATCAGTCCCCTACACACACTTTCAGCTTTTTATGCATATCAATACTGCATTTGTTTCATTATAGTAATTTTTACTGAAAAAAACACACACATAAATTGATTTTATTAGAGATGCAAACAGATCCTCTCTGCTCAGTGTCTAGGCTAAAAGTTGATCAGTGAATGACAACAGAACTCTGCAATAGCAGCCCAAATAGCTTACCCAGTTTCTATGCTCCAAGCCAAACCAAACAGTCCTCCATATGTATTGTCCGACTACAGAACAACTGCCTTCAAACATGGATGCAAACAGTGCTACTTCTGATGTAGTTTATCTGTTGAGTTGATACTAAAAGTATTAATGCTTCAAAAGTTGGTTTATATTTTCTCTATTGCAGGAATTTTGAAGGGGGTCAACTATCTTGTGTTAGGCTATGGACACACATGCGGAGAACTACTGCGGTTCAGGCCATGGATTTTAAAAAAGCTGGCCCCTGCGTAAATAAGCGGCATAGCCAAGACTGAAATCCGTTAGCGTATTTATACAGCGGTCAGATTTCTTTAATGTCCGTGCCGAGGACCGCACCAAAACCACAGTGGTTCACCGCATGTGTGTCCATAGCCTATGCAGAGAACCACCGTGGTCCGGCCACGGTTTTTGAAAAAGCCAATCAACACGTAAATACACTAGTGGAAGTGACATAGTCTAAACTGTATTTACGTATCGGCTTTTTTAAAAGACTTGTCGAAACTGCGCCAAAGCCGCACTGAAACCGGTTGTATTAACCTATAAAGAGACAATGCTGCTTTGGAACTTTAGGTGTAACCAGAGGTATTTCCAGGAAGGGTGTACAGAAGTATGAAGTGTAAAATTGGGACTATCAAATCTTGGTTTACTCTATCCCCCCAGTTATAAGTAATAGTTACATAGTTAGATCGGCTTGAAAAAAGACAAAGTTCATCTGGTTCAACCTCTCTAAATGAAACCCAGCTTCCATACATATACAAACTGACACTGATCCCTCTATACACTCACATAAACTATATATAACCATACATTAACTATAGATTTCAGTATCACAATAGCCTTGGATATTATGCTTGTCTAAGAAATCATCTGAGCCACTCTTAAAGGCATTAACAGAATCGGCCATCACAACATCATCCAGCAGTGCATTCCACAACCACCTACGTTGCTTCAAATGAAAGTTCTTTTCTTCTAGTCTGAAGGGATGGCCTCTGGTGCGGTGATCTTCTTTATGGGTAAAACGGTCTCCTGCTATTTGTCTATAATGTCTTCTAATTAATGTATAATCATGTCCCTTTGTAAGCGTCTTTTTTCCAGAGAAAACAACCCCAACCTTGACAGTCTATCCTCACAATTTATTTCTTCCATCCCTCTAACCAGATTAGTTGCATGTCTCGTCAGCTCATTTATATCCTGCTTAAGGACTGGAGCTTAAACTGCACTGTATACATCAGGTGAAGCCTTACCAGGCAAAATGTTTTCATCCCTTGAGTTTATGCAAGACAGTACTTTATTTGATTTAGTGGCCACAGAATGACACTGCATAGACAACTTGTTTTCTACAAAAACCCCTAGATCCTTCTGAGTTAAGAAACTCCCAACACATTGCCTTATATTGTATAAGTTGCATTTATATTATTTTGTCCAAAGTGCATAACCTTGCATTTATCAACATTGAAACTAATTTTCCAGTTTGCTGCCAAGTTTTCCAGTTTATTCAAATCATTCCTTAATTTAACTGGTAACCTTCTGTGTGGCACTGTATCAAATGTTTTAGTATAGTCTAAGTAGACAACATTCACTGCCTTCCCAGAATTGAGGACCCTGCTCACCTTCTCATCAAAGGAAATTAAATTATTCGGGCAAGATCTATTACGCATAAAATCATGCTGGCACAAACTCGTGCTGGCACAAACTCATAGTATTACGATTTGCAATGAAGTCCAATATCTTATACCTCAATACTCCTTTGAAAAGCTTTCCTACCACTGATGCCAGACTAAATGGCCTATAGTTTTGAGGCTGAGAACAGGATCCCTTTTTGAATAGTGGGACCACATTAGCAATTATGCCAGTTTCTCTGCACCATGCCAGACCTCAATGAATCCTGAAAAATTAAGTAAAGCAGTTTGGCAATCACAGAGCTAAGATCTCTAAGTACCCTGGGATGACACCTTCATTAACTGGTTCCTCATTTCTGTGGAAAGATGAAAAATCACAGCTTTTTTTCTGTTCTCATCAACCAGCTGATCCTCCTCCTCTGATATTAAGGGTCCCACCCCTTGCTGCTTATTTTTTTTACTATTTACATATTTAAAAAATAATTTTTTATTTTTTTAGTCCATATCAATTTTAGCTTCTCTGATAGCTTTTTGCATGATGTTTGGCCTCTTTGTACCTGATAAATGTTTCAGCTGTCCCAGCTAACTTGAAAGCCCTAAAAGCACATCTTTTCTTACCCACCTCAACACCAACACTTCTATTGAACCACGGTTCAGCAGTTTTGTTTTGCTTACAAGCGGAATACACTGACGTATATTTATTAAGCAGCATTTTAAAAACGTCCCATTTTGGTTCTGTGTTTAACCCTGTGAAAAACATTTTCAACTTAATATGCCCTTAAAAGATGCCCTTATACTGTCAAGGTTTTCACGTCTTAAATGTAGTATTCTAGTGCTCCCTTATAGAGTTATTTCTGCAACATAATCTCAAAGGAGACCATTTTATGATCACTATTCCCTAAATGCTCACCCACACAAATGCTAGAGATAAATTTGGTATTATTAATTATTACAAGATCCAAAAGAGACTGATTTCAAATAGGCTCTTGAAAGAGCTGAAATAAAAAGTTCTCATTCAACATATTTACAAACCTATTATCTTTTTCTGACTTGGCAACCCCATTACCCCAGTCAATGTCTGTCACCTATTATAATAACTTGACCTAGTTGCAAAGCTGCTTCTATTTGTAGCTGGGCTTCATTCTAGTCACTTATACAAAGTGTTTGTAGCATACACCAATGATAATTTTCTTTGTAACCTTTTGCCCAGTTGAAATATCTTTGGTGCATGGCTTTAATTCAGGCTTTACATACAAACACACTCCTCCACCCTTTTTAATCCCTCTGTCCCTCCTAAAAAGGGTGTAACCATTAAATTCACAACTCAATCACATGTTTCATCCCACCAGGTCTCAGTGATAATTATATCTGGATTAAACAATTGCAGCAGCACTCCGATGTTTGATCAAACATCAGAGTGCTGCTGCTTGTTTAATCCATGTGTAGAGAACCTGTGCAGAGAGTAATACAGCGTGCACCCGAGGCTTCAAACCGCGAGTTGTGTGAGTGTGGCACCTTACTTTGACTTTGTATAGTGATAATTATATCATAATTTTTAGAGCATGCAATTAACTCTAGCTCTCCCATTTTACCTGAAAATTTTACCTACCTGCATTTGCCAGCATACAGCGGAGGTTACTACTTTTGTAATCTACATTACTTAATGGAGAATTATATCTTAAGTTATTATTAGCCTGTTTTCCTTGTAACAGAGGGATCTTCTTAGCTGGTAAACTGTATGACCCCCTCACGCCTCCCCATGACCCCTTACTTATACCACTGGTTCCCCATAATTCTTTGTCTCATCCACCCCCTTGCCTAGTTTAAACCCTCCTCCAACCTCTAAGCCATTCTTTCCCCTAGCACAGTGGAACCCCATGGAAAAATGAGCCCAGTGCTCTATTAACCCAACCCTTCCTTTCCGATACCAAGACTTGCATTTAGCTTGCTAAGATCCCGCTGTCTTCCTAAACTTGCACTTGGCATGGGCAACATTTCAGAAAAGATGACATTGGAAGACCTTTCCTTAATCTTAGAGCCTAGATCTCTAAATTCACTCTTTAAGGTCTTCCACCTACCATTCATTTTGTCGTTAGTACCAAAATATACTAAGACAGCTGGGTCATGCCCAGCTCCACCCAATAATTTGTCTACCCGATCAACCACATGCCGAACCCTGGCACCAGGAAGACAACAAACTGTTTGATTGCAGCGATCCGGATGACAGATTACCCTATCCACTTTCCTAATAATTCAATCCCCTATAACCACAATCAGGGCAACCATCAGGGGGGGACAGGGGGGAGAGTTGTAGGGGGCCCCGAGGGTAAGGGGGGCCCCGGCCACTCCACACTTACTTGATTAGCCGGGCCCCCCATCTTTCTGAGAGCTGCTGACTTCGGGAAGGCATGGACGTTTAAGAGGCCATGGCCACCAATTTTCTTATAATGTGTGGGAGGGGGCCCTGGCCACCAATTTTGCCCACCAATTTTTTTTTCTCATGTGGGGTCCTAGCCACCAATATTTTTTAATGGGGGGGCCCTAACCACAAATGTTTTTTATGGGGGGCCCTGACCACCAATATCTCGTATGGGGCCCTGCGATTTCTGATGGCGGTCCTGACCACAATCTGATTAGGCCTGCCTCTCCTCCCCTCCACTACTAGAGAAACTGATCTTTCAGCTGTTAGAGGGATCAGCCCCATCTAGAACTGCTAATCCAGAATTCACATTCCCATCTTCTTCACACAATCGGGCAAATCTGTTGGAATGTATAAACCCTTTTTCGGCTACACTAGATTATCTGTCACCCAGCTAACTGCCTCATCATCCTGCTACTGTTCTGTTCCCCCCAAACTATCTGACCCAGCTAGGTCCTACAAATGAGCAAGAGATTAGGGGTTAGAACAAACTTTTGACCTAGATTGAACCTCCTTTAGTTTGAAACTCCTGTGTTTGAAACTCTGTTTGTACTGGAATCAGTTATTTGAGTGAGCTCTAATACATCTGCTAGGAAAGTGAGCCCCCCTCTATAACATATATTGGATCTTTCATCTGATAACCCAACTGCTACATGAAGACAGAATGAAGAGAAACAGATGCTGAGAGAGGAATAGTGAATATAAACTTAATTATTTTAGAAACAATGCTGAATTTTTAATTGATTGCATTTATAAAGTTTCTTACTTCAGTATGAGGAAGTTTATATTAAACTTTCATTTTTGCGATAGTTACCCTTTAAAGAGCAAACACTTAAGAGCAGCTAACCACTAGAGCAATATCTACTGGAGTTCCAGGGGTTCTATTTATACCATCTGTTCAGGTGCACTAATCCAATCCAACCCACCTCAAACTGAGGGTAAACTAACAGCAAAGTAAAGAAGTTTGTGGCAAACTTGCTGTAAGAAAAATAGCACACCAAACTTTGCTATTTAACACCCAAGACAAATATAAACCACAGTACTTTAAATTACAACCCTTGCTTTAAAATAACAGTTAATAAATACTTATCATTTTGTGCTGATTTATTTGCTTTAGTTGCTTTCACCAGTCAGAAGCTTGTCAGTTACAAGGGGCGGTGAAAATCTGCCTCCTGTAAGTTTAAGCTTTTTTTAACAGGAAATTTGGCTTTGCAAGTGCAGAAAGCACAATAGAACTCATTGCACTAGCGATGCAGCCCCTCTTTAACTCGCTCCGACGCTAAAGTTCTAAATGCGGTGCGTGAGGGGGGGGGGCATCAGCAGCCCAGGATCGCCCCTGTGTCTTTTGAAGAAGGTACTGACATGGCAATAAAGCTAAAATGGAATTTAAGTGCACAGAAAATTGGACAGCTGTACAAAAGCAAGATCTTTCCAAAAAGCAGGTTTACAGAAGACCCATTCAACCTAGAAAATGGCATAGGGTATCTGTGATACAGGTTCCTACCCTAAAATGCATGCTGATAACTACACAGGTAAAGGATTTACCATATATACAGTTTCTAGGTGCTATGTGTGTGTTCCAGAGTAGGGCACATAGCAAGGAATTGTACCACAAAAAATGATTACTGGGATGAGATGGAAATGCAATCAAAACAGGGGTTTACTGGAAGGAAATAAATCTTTAAACCTGCCCTCATTCCTTCTTTCAGTTTGTGTTTCAAAGAATGTAAATTCAAGAAAAAAAGAATTTATTTCTCTTCCCCCCTATCCAGTAAAAAAAAAGTTATAGAGGACCTTACCTATATAATTGTTTTTTGTATGTAAGGAAAAGCTTTGAAATTGGTATAATACAGTTAGGTTAAACATATTCCAAAATATTTTTGTTCGTAGTATCACCTGCACTGTGGAATATTGAAATGGGGCACATGCCTTCCTGTCATGAAAAGCTGTGGGCCACAAATGCTGCCTATCATGAAATGCTGGGGCCACACATGCTGCTTGACATGAAATGCTGGGGGGCGACATGCTGTGCCTGTCATGAAATGCTGGGGCCAACATACTGTCCATGTAATGATATGTTGGGGACACCTATGCTATCTGTCATGAAAAACTGGGGGCCACACACGTTGCTTTTTATGAAATCCTGGGAGGGGCACCATGATTTGCATGTCATGAAATACTGGAGCAAAGTAAAAGGATATCAAAGGTTCCGGTAGTTCACTTCCTCTGCCGGTCCATGAAGATGTCTGTTCTCCCTCAGACAGTAAAAGGATTCGGTTTAATATTTGTAGAAAGAACCAGCGCTCACTTAGCACGAGGTTTAGACAACATAAAGGGGCAAAAAGGAGTTATTCCAATATAGTGTAGTATTATTAAATAAATTCGATACACCACTTTGTGAGATTGGAATATTTCTAAAGAAAAGTGCCCTTTTCAGTTATACTATTAGTTGATGTGTCACTTATTTTAATTCACACTGTGTAGTGAGTCTTATGCCTTTCATGAAATGCAGGGGGTGGCTCTTTGTATGTGGGACAGGTAGTGGGAAATTATGAATATAGTTTGATTTGAGTTTTAATATATAAATAAAAAGTCCTACAAATCGATGAATGCCCAACAGGCACTACATTTCCTAGTTTTTATATACAGCACAGTACTTATTTGGAGGGGTTGAAATTAACAGACTTTTGGCTATTTTATTACGATGACATCTTATGGGGCAAATTCTTTATAAAAGAGCGTTCTCAAATTAGCAGCCTTTCTCTTCCATTATCATATCATGGTGGTTCTGTAAAACTAGCCACTGGACAATGAGTCTCAGTGGACCAGAACTCAACACAGTGAATAGCAGAGGAAAAGAGTGTACCATATACAGATAGTTCTTCAGAACGGAGAAGCCACCTGCACAGAGAATTCATTTGCTGACTCACAGTAAACCTTGCAGGAGCTGTCAAAGAAAAAATAACTGTTAAAGATTTTGCTCAGATAATTTTGACTTCCATGAAGTTTAGCCAATACGGAGCACTCGGAGTGATGTGTTAAAATTAGTGATGGGCGAATTTGCGCCGTTTCGCTTAAGCGGATGATCTGATATTTTGTATGTTGACATGCTGTTACTTTCTTTTAACATGGATTATTAAAATTTAATGATTTTAACACATCACTCCGAGTGCTCCGTATTGGCTAAACTTCATGGATTTGACCCTGAGGGGGACATGGAGGTGAGAGTGTGAGAGAGATGTGATGCTCCCCGTACCTGGCTCCAATTTTGACTTCCATGCCTTAATGCTCTCAGCCTCTAATTAAGATATTACTGATCCCTGGTCTTGGCTCTTGCTTCTGCCTTTAACAGCCGCCTTTCACCTTGGGAGGAGCCCTCAGCCAATTGGATGCTGCCAGGTCTTACTAAGAGAGGAGCAAAGCTAAAGGTTCTGGATGAGCAAAGGGGCACGATCGTTTCACCTGGTGCGGGCCATGCAGCCTCGCCCGCCCCCACCCTCGTCGGTTTTTTCTCTGCGCCTGCAGCCGACTCCAGCCGGCTGCAGCGCGCGCGATCTGCCGGGGGGGCCCTGCGGGGGTGCGGGCCCTGGCCCAGTAGCACCCCCTGCTCCCCCGGTAGTTACGTCCCTGGCCAGACAGACAAGTGTGGACAGGCAGGCCGGGCCAGCACAAGCAGAAGACAAGAATCATCAGACAGGATGGGTCAGTGCAGGTAGAGTTCAAAGAATGGTCAAACAGTCTAGGATCAGGATTGGAGAGTGTAGAATAGTCAGCAGGCAGGCAAGGGTCAGATTGGAGAGTTCAGAATAGTCAGACAGTGGTCACTATCAGTAGATCAAGCAGGATTCACAAGGAATAAACACCCAGGAAACTAACAAATAACACCTAACAATGGGCAATGAGTTTCCATTCAAAGCCTACTATGATACTTTTAAAGTTAATCACGCCGGCGCATAAACCCGCAAGTGCACAAACCTATCTATACACTCACATATAAGCTATACAAAATCGATACCTATACTAAACTAACAGATCTATCTTGAGATCACAATAGACTTGGATATTGTGCTTGTACAAGAAAGTATCATCTTCGACAACTATCCAGTTGAAAATTGGATATGGTTTATGCAGGACCTTTAAAATAGAAGAACTAAACCCATTTTCCCTCTACATTTATGCCAACTAAACACCATTCACTGAACACTGTTTTGGCTTTCCTTAAGTGCAGGGATGGACATGAAGCATTTACAGCCAATACAAACAGCAGTGGATTATATGAACCTTGGGTTCTGGGCTGTTCTCCAAGATATGGATCATGCACCATCACCTAATATAGTTTCAACAGATTGTAAGCTCCATGGGGCAGAACCTCCATCATATTTTGCCTTTGACACTAAGCTCTTCTTTATTGTAACTGTACTTTGTAATTATTTGCATATTAATGTACATTGTACTTATTTGTATTAGTGTAAAGACCATCTGTTTGTTCTATTAATTTATTGTTCTGCTATACAGTGCTGAGTCTCAAATAGTGCTTTATAAATAGAAACATATGTATAGCGATACATACCATTTTAACAGTAGTTGGTAAAGTATTCTGCACATAGGCATCATGTAAAGAATGGATGGCAGCAAAATAAAAGAAGGGCATTGAAGGACCTTCGGAATTTTTAATAATATACAGTGAGAGAAAGCAAATATTGGCACCACGTGCACTTTATATATAGTGAGAGACAGTGTACTGACACTCTAAGCACATTAATTACTTTAAGAGACAGTGGGTAGTGGTACCCTTCGCACATTACATACACTGACAGGCAGTAGGTGCTCTCTTCCAAACTACATTTTTCACTGAGCAATTGATGATCCAAGTCCATTAGTGTCAGAGATAGTGGGTAATGACACGTCAAGCAAATTATACTGTGGTAGAAAGCAGACATCACATATGCACTATATACAGTGTGAGACTGGAAACCCAAATACCTTATACAGAGTGAGGCAGTGGGTACTCTGAACTTAGTAACATATACAAATAAATGAATATGGCACTGTGATAGCACTAATAATTTGACAAATTCATACAGCTTGGCTCTCCCTCCTACCAGATTAGCCAGGGGTACAGTTCCACCTGTACTCCACTGCAACAGGGCCATTACTAGGATGTAACAGACTTGCTTTTTCTTCTGTTCTCTTTGTTTTTAAACATTCCTACTTTATTTTCTAAACCTTTTTTGTACTCCCTTCTCCCCACTTTCCCAGCTTTACTTGACATATTTCTCCTTATTTTCTTTTGCTTTACAATCTTTGTTAACCACCCTCCTATTTTATTCTTCTTTTTAACTTTCGCTTGCACCTTTTTCCTTTTTTTCTTTCCATTTTTCCTGGAACAGTTGTGGGTTTAAAACAGAGCAAACACTTGTGATAGAAGGTTGGAGTACAGGTTAATCCTGCATGTCCATTGTGTGTGCAAATTATCTTTTTTCCCACCCACACGTTTGACACCCCTTTTCTCCTGCATAAACTTGCTGCCACTCATTACATCCTGCTCACTGAACCTGCTACTGATTCTACATGGCTGCCCCTCTTGATATGCTACTGCATCCCAAACCGGTGGCTCAAAGTTTAACCTAACCCTTTCTCCATACTGCCAACTGTGCAAACTACTGATAGCAGCTGATTTGGAATTTGTTAAAAATGTTTTCAGCCCTAGCATGACATTGACAAGTCTGTTATAGGTTCTGTGGGGACTCTTGAATCTGTTGAAAAGGCATCCTTAATCCTGGTACAGCTCAAAACTCTATTTAGAGAAATTAACATCCAAAATTAAGTGCAATAAAGTGACACCCTATGTAAATGAATTGTGAACTATAATGGAGGAGTTCCTGGCTTGGGCCCCCCAGAGCGAGAGTAAAAGTATATTTTACTGTACAGTTAGTGGCAAGTAGAACACATGCTTGATTCTTACCTTCTGAAACAGTCACAGGTTACCATGAAAAGGTAGAATAAGGGTAGACAATGCATGCTGGGATTTGCCGAAATCTTTCCTTTCTTCTTCTTAATTTTCTTTTATGTTTCTCTCTTCTGGATTTGCTCTATTTTCACTCTTTTATACCCTGCTTCAATGCTGTCTTGTATTTGCTTTGTCAATACAGCTTTTTTCTGTATGGCTCCACGTATATCTCAGTTAGTATTTTTCGGGAATTTTCTCATTGATTGTGTTTCTTTCTTTTTTTCCCAGCCTTTTGGAGTTTTACACATGTGTTATGCCTTATATTTCAGATTTTAAGTGCCTGTGATTGGTGGAATATGAAATCTCTTAACTGTACTCGTGGTTGAAAAAATACAGAACAGAGTCTGACCTTTTTTATTGCTTACAAGCTGGCAATGGTTACAAAAGTATACGTCAAATATCCCATCCGTGGGAAAAAAACTGTAACAAGGCAAAAGAAAGGGTATGCATGTGACGCATAGAATATTATAAGATCTGATGACGCTACTCTTTAAAACTAATCTTCAGTAGAACCAAAATGACCAAAGTAAGCTGAGTTAGAATAAGAAATGTTGTACTAAAACTGCACTGAGTACGTCATAAGAAGGTTTTTGGCACCTCATAGTTGGCCAACAGATTTTTATTTTTCTTAAGAAAAAACCCACTACATATGTGGATTTATCTATGCTTACTGCAGAGCTGACAAATCTGAACTCATAAATAAGTGTATACAGATACACAGTAAATGGACTTCATGGTAAGGCTGAATTGCAAGTAATGCTCCACAAAAAATGTGCAATACAAATGGTGTCCTTTACAACCTGGGTTTTTGTTCCGATTCAGTGTTCAAAAGTTGACTAAAATTCTTAGCACCCCCATGGGAAAGGGCCCCAGAGGCTGATGGACATCCATTACAATAAGACAGTGGCGGAACTACCAGAGGTTGGGGGGTGCGACTGCACCAGGGCCTGCCAGCAGTTCACGCACAAGTGATTCCGCCATGAAAATTGTTTTTGGAGGGGGGTGGGGGGCCCAGCTGCATGGCCTGCACCTGGGCCCAGCAGGGGGTAGTTATGTTACTGCAATAAGCTATATATGTTTACATTGTTAAATGGGGTTGAGAAAGAATCAAAGTCCATCAAGTTCAACCCCTCCAAATGAAACCCATATACATACATACTCACACTGACCCCTCCATACACTCACAAACTATATACCAATATCTATATTACTTGTACAGTGTAGTATAACTATAGCCTTGGATATAATGCTTGTCCAAGAAATCATTCAAGCCCATCTAAAGGCATTAACAGAATCAGAATCTTACCATCACCTGGCAGGGCATTTCACAACCTCACTATCCTCTCTGTGAAGAACCACATAAGCTGCTTCAAATGAAAGTTATTTTCCTCTAGTCTAAAGGGGTGGCCTCTGGAGCGATGATCCATTTTATGGAAAAAAATATCTGCTATCTTTCTATAATCTCAAAAACGAACAAAAGAACAAAGGATTGCTTTACTGACAGCTTCTTGCAGTGAGGCAGGTTACAAACTGGGACACTGGTTGCCAACTCAAAAATGTAATTACACTACACACAATACTTCTGCAGATTCTGTCTCTTAATCTGCTTTCCTCACACACTCACAGCATTCCTCTCTTGAAGCCTCTGGGACCCCTGTTATGCAGGGCATGCACAGGCAGAGTCTCATCTAACTATAAATCTCAACCCTCAGATTTCTGTGTTTACATCACCTACAGTCCCCAAGCTTTTCCTATAGGTTCTCCTCTAACCTACACCTGAACGTTTAATTTCCCTAGCTGGCACACAATCACCTCAGAGGCTCTACCCCAATTTATTCACTGTCCTTTCTCACTAGCCTTTATACCTTTTACTACAAGAGTGAGCTCACATGCATTTCCATCCTCTAGCTAGCCCCAATTGAATCAGTTTCACACAAAAAATCTGTTCCTTGGACAAAGAGGATGTGCACTGCACCTGCGCATCCTTATATAATCTCCTATAAGGGAATTTCTCTACAGACCAACCTTAGTGGTTGGTGTCAACTGATGGCTAAACGTTAATATTACTCAACTATTTACATTATGAAATATAAAATATATTTTACCTCCTTACACCCAGATAGAGTTCCCTTTCCATACGCAACCACATCACTTGTCCTTTAAAATCTGGTTTTAGGTTACCAGTTTATTTACAAGAGGTCTTTCCATCAGGTGCCTTGGATGAATAGAGCTATAAAGGACAGGTAGGGGGGTCCGAAGAAGAGAGGAAGAGGAGGTGGGGAGTCCAGGTATGGGAGGAATGAGGAGGAGAGGAGGCCAGGTAGGGGGGCCAAAAATAGGGAGATGGAGGAGTGGAGGTCAAGAAGGGGGCACAAAGGAGAGAGAGAAGAAGAGGTCAGGTAGGAGGCCCAAAGGAGAGAGAAGGAGGAAGAGGAAGGGAGACCCGTGGGTGGCCAGGTAGGGGGGCAAAATAGGGAGATGGAGAGAGAGAAGGAGAGGTCAGGTAGGAGGCCCAAAGGAGACAGGAGGAGAAGAATAGGGGGTTGCAGGGGAGGAGGAGAAGACCCACTGTATGGCTTTCAAGTCAGGAGGAAGAGGATGATGCTGATGGGGTCCAGATTTACCAGTTATAAAAATGCAGCATTTGCGGATGAAGTGCTGGTGCAATTTGATGTGTTATTTGGGGCTCTGTCACAGCACATTAATGCTGTCAGGCAGAAACAACTCTGGCAGCAGGTAGTGAACAGGGTGAGTGCTGTAAGCTCACAAAGAAAAGGGTGTTGGATTCATCAGAATGTGTACTTTCCACAAATATATGGTTTTCTTGGGGTTTTTGTACATTTAAGAGGACTTACGGTACTTACAGGGGGCTCAGATTGCAATTCAGATTGCAGCTGAATTGGCAGGCGAGAAAATTCATATGCACTATTTTCAGTCAGGGTCCATACATACCACATACTTTGGTAAATCTATGCATATTGGGCATCAAACTGTTTAGTAGGCCACTGGCATTCATTTTCTTTGTATGTAAAACATTGTGTGAGATAAATGCGGCAAATTGCAACATTTTTAGGTGATTTTCAGATATGTCATAAAAACCACTATGTTTAGGAAGGATTTGCAGTTTGGGATTTGGTGTAGAAAGGCATAATTAACCATTTTGGATTCATCATAATGTGTACATAAAAAAATATATGGTTTTGGGGGTATTTGTATTGTTAGGGGGTCTTTGGCACATAATACGCAGTCAGGAGAATTTGTTCACAGTAGGCAAGTTGGCAGCCGAGAAAATTCAAATGCACTACTTTCATTTGGGGTCCGCACATGCCCACCTGCGTTGGTATATGTACAGGGAATATTTAGGGAGTTTTCCAATTGTATGTAAGAAATCGGGTGAGATAAATGTGGATAATTGCAATAATTTTAGGCAATTTTCAAAAATGCCATAAAAAACACTGCAATGCTTTGCAGTTGAGTAGTTTGGAGTAGAAAGACATAATTACCCATTTTGGATTTGCCATAATGTGTTCTTTCCAAAATATGTGGTGTTTGGGCGTCTTTGTATTGTTACGGTGTCTTGCCGCACATTTTATGCAGACAGGGGGCTTTGTTCACAGAAGGCAAATTGGCAGCCAAGCAAATTCATATGCACTATTTTTATTTGGGGCCGCACGTGCCACCTGTTTTGGTATCTATGCATATTGGGCATAAAACTGTTCAGTAGACACTTGGAAAATATATTTATGGTGTTTTACCATTGTATGTAAGAAATTGAAAATTGCAATATTTTTATGTGATTTTCAGAAATATCATAAAAACTGCTGCCTTTAGCGTAGCTTTGCAGTTGGGTAGTTTGAAGTAGAAAGACATAATTACCTATTTTGGATTAATCAGAATGTGCATTTTTCAAAAATATGTGGTTTTCAGGGGTCACGATAATTCTTTGTAGCTTTTATCCCACATAAATCTGGCAGTGTTTATAAAGTGTAGGCCATCAAATAAGTATGCGCAAGGTAATTTTTAGGGTCTTTACCTGCTATATACTTCGATAAACCTATGTACACTGGGTATTAAACTTTTCAGTGGACCCTACTTATTCATATGTAGGGTGTTTTATCTTGGTACCTAATAGTATGTGGGAGGTAAGATCCTGCCAGGTTGAAGTTTTGAGGTGATTTTCATAAATTTAGAAAATGTTTGCGGCTTGGTGCTTTGGAGAAGACAGGCAATTTAGATTCAGAGAAAATGTCTACTTTACAAAAATATATGGTTTTCTGGGGTGAACATATTTTTTTCTATCTTTACCCCTCCAAAAACTGCTGTAAATGCGTTTATTTTGCAGTACCTGAAATGACAGACCTCTATATGAAACATGCTTAGGTAAACCTATACATATTGGACCCCAGGCATTCATATTTTCTGTGTTTTATCTTGGTACCTAATAGTATGTGGGAGATAAGATGCTTCAAGTTGGAAGCTTTGAGGTGATTTTCAGAAATGCCACCAAAGTTGCCAAATTTAGGAAAGGTTTGTGGGTTGGTGTTTTGGAGTAGAAAGACATGCATGCCCAATTTGGATTCAGGGGAATGTGTGCTTTCCAAAAATATAACACTCAATAGTAAAAACCCATGTCTCACTGAGACACATTTAGTTACATTGAGAAGGTAAAACAGCAGCCTGCCAGAAAGCATTTCTCTCCTAAAGTGCAGGCACAAGTCAAATGACCAGGGGCAGCTAGGAAATTGACAAAATGTCTAGCCCCATGTCAGATTTCAAAATTGAATAAAAAAAAAATCAGTTTGCTCTTTTGAGAAATGGATTTCAGTGCAGAATTCTGCTCGAGTAGCACTATTAACCGATACATTTTGAAAAAAACATGTTTTCAGATGACAGGATCACTTTAAAGATCATGTGGAGGTGTCTTTATTTTGGGGCCCCTATATGCCACATGCTTAGGTAAACTATACATATTAGACATAAAACTGTTCATCAGACCCCAGGCGTTCATATTTGTGGTGATTTTCAGAAATGTCACCAAAATTGCCAAATTTAGGAAAGGTTTGTGACTTGGTGCTTCAGAGTAGAAAGACATGCATTTGGATTCAGGGCAATGTGTACTTTCCAAAAATATATGATTTCTTTGGAGGGAACTTACTCTTTTCTACCAAAAATGCTGTAAATGTGTTTATTTTTGCAGTATCTAGAATAACAGAACTGATAGCTCAAATGGGGTGTCTTCATTTTTACCCTTGACATAAGTAATGTCATTTTCAACATGCAGTGCAGGTATATATCAAACCTCCATATTAGGAGAGTTAATACTCCAGTTCCAAGTAGAGACAAGATAATAAGGGAATCTTTTTGATTCTACAAGAAAAATAGATAAACATAAATATTCGATTTTTAGCCACAAAAAAATATTCTTTGCTAATCATTGGCTCTTACTGAGAAAATCCTTTCTGAGGTTTATAGTTCCCCTAAGAACATCACTGTGATCAAAACAGATGTGCAACACACTTTACAATACATTTTTTGTGACATTCCTGTCCACTTTTGGTGTGTCCTAAAACTCTACACATGTAGAGGCTGCAAAGTAATACAAATAAAACTTTAATTTATTCACATCTCTTTTTCATTAGCAGAGTAAGTGGTTTAATACCCGAATGTACGAGTTAGAGGAATCTGTAATGTCATGTCCACAGACATAGCACAGTATGAGCCTAGAAACCTGAAAGTACAAGCAGGGTAATGGTTTTGTTTTAGTATGTTTAACATATTTTCACGGTGTGATTATCCATTATAACAATGTATCTGCTTACAGCTTAACATGGTCAAGGCAAATATTCCACTGCTAGGGGCTCACCAGCACATCACCATCAGCAGCCTCTTTATATGCAAGAAAACAAAAAGTGTGGTATTTTTTTTAATATATAAATTCAAAATATATTAAATAATGTAATAATATAAATTATATAAAACATGTTAATGAGGAAGGATTATATATGAGCAAATATCTCAGTAACTGACATATAACCCCCATTAAAATCCCTGCATGTTAAGGACAAACAAAAGTCCTTGGTATCACTTAACAGCCATTGTTGAGTTCATATAGATCAGGGGTCCTTAACCTTTTTTTACCAGTGAGCCACATTCAAATGTAAAAAGAGTTGTGGAGCAACACAAGCATGAAATAAGTTCCTGGGGGTGCCAAATAAGGGCTGTGATTGGCCATTTGGTAGAACCTATGTGGACTGTCAGCCTACAGGAGGCTCTTTTTGGCAGTACACATAGTTTTTATGCAACCAAATCTTGCCTCCAAGCTTGGAATTTAAAAATAAGCACCTGCTTTGAGGCCACTGGGAGCAACATCCAAGGGGTTGGGGAGCAACATGTTGCTCATGAGCCACTGGTTGGGATCACTGATATAGATCAAGATTTACAAAAACCTTGGTGTCCTGCCTGCACACTCTACTGACGAACCGAAAATTTAGCGGCACACTAGTAGTTGCAAAAAGTAAATATAATGCATATAATGCAAGGCAGGCAACGTTTCGGACCCTACTGGGCCCCTTTTCAAGCCAATGCACCAAGTGATCTGTACAAAAATGGGTGGGGTAGAGTAAGACCGCCCCATCAATCAGTGACATTGCAATTCCAACACCCTTTTTCCTGATTAAAAAGTTCATGTGTGTAACATGTGTAGTCCATTCAAAATATGAGTCTATAGGATTACTCAAAAGTCCAAATAGATAATAATGCCATAAAATGGATACAAATTAGTTAAAACACATATCTTAATAACAATATTTATGACAATATAATAGGCATACCTAAAACGCTTTCAGATAGAAAGGAGTGCAACATACCCCATTTACTTGTGATTGGCTTCATGAAAATGGGCTGGTATTGGTAGAGAGGTTAAATTAATTCTGATGGTTCATTTATGTTTAGAAAAACGGTCATGCATCTTCTGTGTGATTTCTCCAATGTAGATTAATCCACATGGAAATCTAAGTAAATATACCACATAGGATGATTCACAAGTATAGAAATTTTTGAATTCAAATTTCATTCCCGAATGTGGATGAACAAAATGATTACCCTTGATGACGAGTTGCACTGAGTGCAATGTAGATATGGAAATGTGCCATGTTTGGGGTTTTGTAAGAAAAATTGTGTGGTTCTTTTTTGGCTACCTATGTCTGCTTTCACTAACTGATATCTAAGGTTTTTCCCTCTCTTATATGCCATCATGGGTACCTGTTGAAAAGTATATTTGGTAAACACGTCTGAAGAAGATGCCAATGTTTTCGGACAATATTCCCTACTTTACTGCTCGCTGTGGTGTATTTACTAACAAAGACCATCTGTCCTTCATCTTCTTTCACCTTTCTGCTATCTGATAGTAATTGTTTTTTATCTTGTTTTATAGAGACAGCCATACTTTTGATGAGTATATCATCAGGGTATATCCCAGATAAATATCCCAGATAAATAAAAAGTTGATCCAATTTAATTTTTTACTTGCAATGGAAAGAAAAATCTCAATATCTAGGAGTGAAAATAACACCAAACTTGGAAGGGACATATCAAGTAAACTATCCCGTTTTGGAAAGAAATTGATAAAATGCTCTCGTCCTGGTCCTAAATTGCAAATATCGTGGTTTGGTAGGTAAAATGTGATAAAGATGGTGCTTTTACCCAAGATTTTATATTATAGTTCTACCAATAGAAATCCCAAAATATATTTCAACCACAATTCAAGGGAAATTTACAAAATTCATATGGTAAAAAATCGAGATTATTGCAAAAAACTTTATCTGCAACAAAAAATAAAGGTGGACTGAACGTTCCTAATTTATATTATTATCAGGCAGCCCAGATCATGTCATTAATACATTTTTTTTCGCCCAAATCCTCCTCTGTGGGCTCAAATAAAAGCTGCTCAAATAAAATCCTGCAGTATTACATTGGATCCTGAAACAGGAAAGACCTATATCATCTTCTCCAGTTATAAAAACGGCATTAGCCATTTGGAACATAGTTGCATCTATATGAAAAAAAAGGACAGAGAAAAATTACGTTTGGTTAAAAACAAATACTGTATGTATAACCAATAAAAAAGTTTTGAAAAGAAAAAAAGGGGATGAGTGTAAATCTTGTTTTCCACCACACTGGCCATATAAATATTAGCATATGTAGGTGCGACATTGCTGCCCATTGCTGTCCCTTGCTGCTGTATGTAGTAGGAGTCTCCAAACAAAAAATAATTTTGATGGAGAACGATCTCCAATAGATCCATCAAATTTTTTTTTGCCATAGTGTGTTCAGTTGTGTTTAGAAATTGTTGTACTGCGCCCATACCTAGATGATGGGGAATGGAAGTATAATGACTGCTTACATTAAAGGTCACAATTAAAATCTCATGTTCTGGTAGTCGAATATTATCAATAATATTTAACAGGTGTGTGGTATCCTTAACATATGACTTTGATGTTGTACCAATGGTTGTAAAATACAATCCAAAATGCCTGCCAGTGAATAGTTGCTCCTTCACATGCTGTCAGCAGAGTAGCGAGGAGGAGAAATAGAGCCCAGCAGGATCGATGGTCGCCCTTTCGCCGTTTCTGTACAGGACAGGAAGTGCAGTTTCTGTAAGTTATTTCTTAATAAAGGCTTTGTGATTTTAAAGTATATTTTGTGTTGGTGTTTTTTTTTTGATGTGTACTAACGAATTTTTTTTAAAAAAAAATTTATGTTACTAGTCCTTTAAGAAATGAGAGCCTACAGTCCTGTGTGAAGATCAAAGTCAAATCTTACAGCCCCGACATAGGGAAAATCAGCATGGAGCTTCAGAAACAGAAGTCACATTAAACAGACGAGAACACTAGCATTTAATAGGGCTATTCAGTGTTTAATTTATTTCAATGTAGGCCTACACATACACACTGCATTTTTGTTTGTTGTATTCTGTTGTTGTAACAGTTAAAATTAAAAAAAGGTCCTTTAAAAGTTTATAAGCTGTGTGTTATGTTTTGCGGCTCCAGACTATTTCTTTAGTGGAAGAGTGGGCAAAATGGCTCTTTTGATAGTAAAGGTTGCTGACCCCTGCCATAGGCTAACATATCACTTCGGCAGGTTTAATTTGGCGAAGTATTGAAGTCTAAGTTTTTTTTAAAGAGACAGTACTTTGATTATCGAATGGTCGAATATTCAAACGATTTTTACTTCGAATTGAAGTCGAAGTAAATTCGTAGTCGTTCAGATTTGTTTACCATCTTTTCAACAGGTACCCATAATAGCATATAAGAGAGGGAAAAACCTTAGAAAAGTTAGTGAAAGCAGACATAGGTAGCTAAAAAAGAACCACACAACTTTTCTTACAAAACCCCAAACATGGCACATTTCCATGTCTACATTGCACTCGGTCATCAAGGGTAATCATTTTGTTCATCCACATGAAAGAAAGAATTTGAAATCAAAAATGTATATACTTGTGAATTATCCTATGTGGTATATTTACTTAAATGTCCATGTGCATTAATCTACATTGGAGAAACCACACAGAAGATGCGTGACCGCTTTTCTAAACATAAGTCAACCATCAGAACTAATTTAACCTCTCTACCAATATCAGCCCATTTTCACAAAATAAGCCAACTCAGATTTCAAATAATTAAGTTCAGTGGGTGAACTAAGAAGGGGTGGAGACAGATTATCACATTTAAAGGACAAGGAAAGTATTTTTTTAAATACCACATACTATGATAGAGCACCCCTATCGCTATCTCTATTTTGCCCAAATACGTTTCTTCGTCCCGTTTCGCTACGTTTAGTCAAACTGTATTTGTTCCTATTCCGCGCCGACATTTTCTTTCTGCTGATGTAATCAAGATGGCGCCGGTTGCTCTTCTGCGCATGCGCCAAATCTATTACGCCCACCACGGACGCGAGCGTCACTATGAAGCTCATGCGCTGAGTTCCTGTGTCACAGTAACAGCGCACGACTGTGAACACAGCGCACGAGCATGAACACAGTGCACGAGTCTCTGCAACTGCATGTAGGTTAAAAAAGTTTATAAAAAATTATTATATAACAAATTATATATAAATTTACAGTGCTTTATACTCTTTTTAAGCAAAGGGCAAGTATTTTGGTAGTTTGTTATAGCTACCTTTATCACTAAAATAATCTGTTTCAGTTTAGTCAGCCAATTTGATACTATAATTAATTTAAAATGAATTATTTTTAGACAATATTAATGAAATAATTTAAAATACATTGAATCAATTATGAATTAATTAGTGATCTAAATAATTGTAAATTTAATGAATTAATTATTGAATTAGTGAATAAAATAAATCAGATTACTTAATGAATTATACATTTTATGTAGTCAAAGTTTCCAATTTTTTTAATGTATTGAGTATTTATTGCATAACTCTACTTCATATTCCTTTAAAAAAACTATTTTTATTAAACATACTAAATTTATTTACAGGATAAAAAATGTCAGGTGAGGATTCACAGGTTGCTACCACTTCAACAACAGATGCACAACAGGTATTTCTGCTTCATAATTTCCCCCTGAATTTTTTTTTTTTTTAAAAATTGACATCTTCCTAGCCTATAGGTTAATAGCAATAACAATACATTTGTAGTATTTCTTTGAGGGGCAGTGAGCAATGGATCATTGATGCAGGAATTATTCTTATTTTAATCCATCAGTTTTTTAATTTTCAGAAGTTGGTTGCTATGGTTATATTACCCTAGCAACCCTGATTTGAGTTGAACATGAGACGTACGTGAATAGGAGAGGCACTACATAGAAACACGAGTAAGGAAAAGTAGCAATTATAATAAATAACTAGTTTTACAGAGCGAAATTTGTTTTGAAATTTTGGACAGGGCAGTGATGCATGGATCAAATGTCTAAATTAATTTTTTTATTAACATTTTAATAGTCTATATTCTTATAACATGTACATACCATGAATTATTCACCAATTTAAAGCAATGTCTTGGCTGCTGCTTGCAAAGGTAAAGGTAAACTGATCATTAGGGTCAATATGATGGGTTTTATTGGCCTTTCAGTGGCATATGTACAGATTTGGGCAAACAATATCAAGAATGTTTTGTTTTATACTGGCACAGGTACAGATTAGGGGGAATCTGAGGGATTAAATGCCTTTGGAACATTAAAAAATTAGTACAATATTATAGTTGCTGCCAGCAGGGCAGCCATCGGGGGGGGGCAGGGGTGAGAGTTGTAGGGGGCCCTGAGGGTAAGGGCGGCCCGGCCGCGACACACTTACTTGATTAGCCAGGCCCCCCATCTTTCTGAGAGCTGCTGATTTAGGGAAGGCATGGATGTTTAAGGGGCCCTGGCCACCAATTTTCTTATAATGTGTGTGGGGGGGGCTGGCCACCAGTTTTGGCCAACAATTTTTTTCTCATGTGGAGTCCTAGCCACCAATATTTTTTAATGGGGGGCCCGGGCCACAAATGTTTTTTATGGGGGGCCCTGACCACCAATATCTTTTTATTTTTTTATTAACCCTAGCCACCAATATTTTTTTTGTTTTTTTACTGTGTGGTGGGGGGCAGACCTGTGGGGTGGGCTGACCTGTAGGTGGGGCTTGCGGTGGGCGCAGCCCAGGGGGCCCAGGAAATTTTGTCGTATGGGGCCCTGCGATTTCTGATGGCGGTCCTGGCTGCCAGTATGGTTGCCATATGGCTGTTATAGTAACGGCCTAGCCGTTAAAAATTATGCTTAATTTCAATGTTATTAACATGGAAAAAATATAAATATAGGAAGTACAGTATTTTTTTCTAGAAAATGGGTCAACCCTAGCTGGCACTGGTACAGTGGGCAATATGAATGGTAAGGTGGGAATTGCAGGACCAGGTGGTGAAAGGGGGGGGGACTGATTGAAGACATTGTCTAGGGTGCCGAATTAACTTGTTATGGCTCTGCTTGCATACTTCACTTACAACTCTAAACCCCTGTATAGCTCTTTAATGTAATACTTTTTATTTATTTCAAAGATATATAGACCACTATCTTTCACAATTAATAATCAAAATTTTCCCAATTTTTTAGTACGATGACCTGATACTGAGAATGCGTAGACGACCAGAAGTGAAAAGGGCTGGTGATTGTTTTCCATCTACCACTTCACATTCAATAAATACAATGCCTACACTATAGAATCTAGAAGAGGAGCAAGAATCAAGTGATGAAGAAAATATAGAAAGTAGCGAAGAAGAGGAAAATGCTGCAGATCAAAATAATAGCAGAGTTGGAAACTCCGAATGGTGCCAGTGTGGTAATTGTTCGCCAATGGACGCAGCTAGGGAATCCACATGCTGTCATGATAATCCAACTATTCATGCCCTAATACCGGAGCAAAGCTCTTGCATTGTTCACTGGCATCGTTTCATAAACGATATTGTCAATAAGGAACGTGCTGACTGGGCCTACAAAATAACAAATTTCAAGCAGAAAAATAAGCCCAAGCAAGCAACATATATGCGGTAAGTATTTTAAATAGAATGTTTATGCTGTTACTTATATATTACATATATTTTATTAATAACATTCTTTTAACAGGGGTATAAGAAAAGCGGCTTATCGCAGTTTCACTACTTGGGTCCATGGTTATCTTGGAGGTGGCAACCGGAAAGTTTTACCATCATGTGTCGTCATGGCTATCCGATCAGCCTTTCCAGATCCCAAAGGAAAATATACTGGATTTCTCAGTGCTGGGGATTACTATGCTGAGGAAATGATATTACTAGATTTGTTGTTCTAGAAAATATTTTTTCCAGATATCGTATTTGTTAAAAAAAATTCCCTCTGTTGTAAATTTTATGTTGTCATTACAGAGCAACAGTATTTATATAATATGCTATATTTATGTTATTTATTGTTTAGCTTTATTTGTGTAAAAATATTTACAGTTATACATTAATATTTATTAAATAAAAAACAAAAACATTTAATATTTTAGTGTATCTTTTTTATTTCAATTGTGTATAATAATGTTTTGAATACATCAATTTTTTAAATGTTCTTAAATGTTTTACACTTTTAAAATTATATCTAGAATTTTTTTTTACACTTTTAGGGTGTAAAGTAATAAAAGAACTAAGTTTGCCCAGGAGCAGAATCCCATAGCAGGCAATCAGTAGGTTGAACTTAACAGTACCAGTTTCAAAGCAAACATCTTATAGGTGATATGGGTTACTGCTACTGGTTAAACTTAGTGCCTTTTATTACATATGGGGAAAAGTGTAGCAATGCAAAACTTATATGCATAAATACATAAACAATAAAGGATTATTTGTTGTGGTAACAAATTTCACGAATTAAGATAGAATATTTGTTATAAAAACAAACATGAAAGATAATTATAAGTTTTTTTGTTCAAAATATATTTTCTTTTTACATATAGTTGTTATTGAAGCCAAATCTTATATTCCAAATCTTGATTGACGCTGTGCTATTGCAACAGATTTCTCAGGCCTTATTTTTGAAGCAATGTTTTTGGGTAATCCCTTGCTTCGAGACTCCCAACGGTGAACAATCTCGCCTTTTAATATTTTGCCTGCATCGGAAATTAAGTCGCACAAATGTGAATCAGTGACTTCCTCAAAAATCGGTTTTGCTACCCATTCCTTCTTTTGCTTCGGAAAACTATTTTGTACCTCTTTTCCCCAACATTTAGAGCAGATTTTTTGGAACAATGAATGGTAGCCTGTTTGCGATTCACATTCTTGTTATGAGAGAGCACTGACAGCATGGTTCACGCGTGCATTGAGTCCATTTTAAATGCAATCCTTTTTGGCCGGTACTTTAGCACCTTACTGTGGAAGTTTTCAAGGTCTCCAGTGTGAGAATTTCTCAATTTGTAAAATGTCTTTGATTAAAAATTAGTTTTTCAGGATACCAACTAAAGTGCTGTAAACTGGATGAGATGGAGTTATCCACTTTTTATCTTTTTTTGAGCGGCAGTTAACCTTTTGTGCTGGCATTTTTTGTAGGTTTTTAGTTGTTTGAATGTGTGTTTATTTGCAATGTGAAATAACAATGATCTCCACTTATCTAACAAATTTTCAACATTCTGATCACATGTTTGTGAACACCACCACAAGTGATTTGTTATGGATTCAATCCTTTAAAATTTATTGTTTTGCTCGCAGCAGTGAGTTTCTTTACCAGACTCTTACAGATGTGCCATACATCAAATTGATGATTAATGGTTTCTGATTTCGTCTGCATGAATTTTCTAATACTTGAATGACGGTCTGTTGCCAATATTTTAATGTTTACCCCTTTATTTGTCAGTTTCTGAAGACTTTCTTCAAATGCTATTTTTTCCATTTCACCAGCTTTCTTACCTGGTCCAACTTATTGTATATTGAAATCAACAATTTTCTTGGTGATGATGTCCATCATGGAATATGTGCAGTATTTTGCACAATGTCCCGGACTGTCAAATTGGCCATCACCGGCCAATACTACAGCTTTATCCATGATGTCTTCTTTCAAAGATTCCTGTTCGTTGATCCAACACAAGTCGATTGCAGGGAAAACGTATCGTTTTTGATAGGTGTAGTAAGTAGTATGAGAATAAAATGGAATGGCGATCAACTGAAACATTTCTTTTACTTTGGTAAATGATGAACCGCTGAGTAAAATCGCACATGCTAATGATACATTCCCAATTGATATCTGACCAGCCATAGGTTGTGAATTCCACACGAAAGAGGTATGTCCAGACAGACAGGTTAACTGTGCCTCAACCATGGTTTCATATATTTTTTTTTCAACATCAATTATGGGAGCTTGACACTTTGGATCACAGTTATGTTGACATTTTATTAAGTAAAATAGTTGGTCCAGGGATTGTTCAAATACTATAAAACGTCGCTGATGTATTTCTTCTTTATTTTCAGTAAATGTTGATTCTTCCTCTGTAAAGGTAACACTTTCCTCTGGTTCATAAAAGGAAGGTTCTTTTCTTCTTCGAAACTGGTGTCGATAGCTTTAATACTACTAATTGAGCTATCAAGATCTACACACACATTGGGATCTTCATGAACAGTAGAATCTCCAAGGTTCTGTTCAGTTGATATCGGTCCAGTAGTAACAACATGTTGGACTAGTTCTATAGGTGTTGAAAATGAAACCGGATATGCATGGTCTGAATGTATTCGCCAAGGTTCTGCAGGCAGAGAATCATCCCCTGTTTGTATACCAATTTCAAGAGTTTTCATTGGATTATCAGAACCACTTGATTGATCAATTCCAAAAAATGTATCGCTTGTAGTAGTATTTGCATCAACAAAAAATTTGGATTCGGTTTGGGTTGCAATTGTGATCATATTTCTGATATGAGTGAGAGGTTGAAGGTACTTCATCATCTACTCTTCTTCTTTTCTGGCTTTGGAAAGGTACAGCTTCCATTGCAGTGAAACAGTAGTCGGTTGATTTTCAAAAATGGTAGGTACAGCTTTAGGATTGAGTACTCTTTGGGATCCGTGCATGATAAAAGAATCATCACTAAAGTGCAATGAACACATTCTATATCTAGCAGTTTTGGCTGCTTGAAACATTTTTTCTGCCTCAGACTCCAAATTGTCTCCATACTGTGCAGTTTGTTTTAACCAATTGGTTATTGCAGTAATGTTGTTTGGAAATTTATGGAGTGTGACATTTGAGAATTTATCCTTTTGTCCAGTACGGTGATGACAACCGTGTACTATGCAGTTAGGCATTTTTGTGCTTATGTCTGAAAGAAACAAATTTAACAAGATTAACAATAGTTAGTGGAGACTGATACATTGACTCTAAACGGTTACATATTATAAATTCATCAACAAAGAATTATGATTGATGTGTAATATGAATTTTTAAAATATACAGACTCATGCACACAGCACTTTTACCCTGACTAATGACATTTATATATATATATATACGTGTTTCCTTGACCAAAGTTCCAGAGAGGAACTGAAACCTTCATGCAATAAACCGAAACTATTGTTGAAGCAGAAACTTGATGTACAGATGTCCTTGGTGTCCTGTAAAATTTCCTCAAATATATATTATATAAATATATATATATATATATATACAACCAGAAGATGACACACCGCTTCAAAAGTATGCTTAGGTGCAAGTTAAAAATATCGTATCTTATCCAAGAAGTCCAACAACACTGGGACTTTTGTGCAAAAAAAGACTTGTATTTATGTGAGCATATCTACAGCCAACGTGAAGTTTTGGTCCGCTTTGGGACCTTTCTCAAGGCCTTGAACAAAAGTCCCAGTGTTGCTGGACTTCTTGGATATGATACGATATTTTTAACTTGCACCTAAGCATACTTTTGAAGCCGTGTGTCATCTTCCGGTTGTGTGTGTGTGTGTGTGTATATATATATATTATTTATATAATATATATTTGGGAAATTTTACAGGACACCAAGGACATCTGCACTTCAAGTTTCTGCTTCAACAATAGTATTGGTTTATTGCATGAAGGTTTCAGTTCCTCTGGAACTTTGGTCAAGGAAACACACATATATATATATATATATATATCTATATATATATCTATATCTATATCTATATATATATAAAATACACAAAAGCCATGAATATCATGTAAATTATATCCTTATAAACAGTGAGTAGTGATGTCATCAGTTATAAACGGTGAGTAGTGATGTCATTTCTGTCACATGACTCACTAAAATTTGTGTATTATAATAAATAAAGTACCCCCAGTTGTAAAATATGAGGATATTAGAAGTTACCTCGGAGTTCCATGACCTGTATAAAAACACTCGGCCTTCGGCCTCGTGTTTTTATATGGTCATGAAACTCCTCGGTAACTAATAATATCCTTATATTTTACAAGAGGGGGTACTTTATTCACTATATATATATATATATATATATATATATATATATATATATATATATATATATATATATATATATATATATATATATATATATATATATAAAGTAGTCTGGAAGCCGGCACAACTCGTCAAAGTCAGGTCTTAAGTATTTTTAAAAAATTTAATTAATTATCATATTGGCGGCTGACGTTTCGGCCTAGTCCTAGGTCTGTCACATGACTCCCTAAAACTTTGGGAGATTAATAAATGTGAATAATAAAGCTCCCATTTAACACTCCATAAAATGATGACCCCATTATTGGAATAAAGGGGAATAATTGTGAACATGGATGGATGGATGACCTTGGTTAGAACCTTATGGAAGTGCATGTGTGAGAACATTTACATCCTGAGCATTTTAGGGTGAAAAATACCACCTTCCCTTCTGCACAGATTTCCTGATAGTTAGTAGGCATAAGTTGTTTGCAGAGAATCATTTTTAAGTCAGCAAAATT
The DNA here is from genome assembly GCF_017654675.1 of Xenopus laevis. Lineage (NCBI taxonomy): Eukaryota > Metazoa > Chordata > Amphibia > Anura > Pipidae > Xenopus > Xenopus laevis. The sequence continues at coordinate 58,273,798 of NC_054374.1, read as the reverse complement.
CCATGTCTGAGATTTGCTTTAGGTCAGTCTGTGTATGAGCCACCTGAACTGGAAACTGGCATTTGTATGGAAGTATCACCTGCTGTAACCTACAGCATTTAATATCCCCCCAAACTGTGTCTGGACATTACCCTCCTATTTAGACTGTAAGCTCTATGAGGCAAGGAGCTCCTGTCTCCTTGACAATAAGCACTTAATATGTATTGTAACTATATTTGTGTATTGTATTTTTGTACTTATATGAACACATTATTGCAATTACCTGTTTCTACTAATTTATTGTTCTGTTGTACAGTGCTTTAACTTCAAGTAGAGCCATGCAAATAAAAATATACATACATATATGCATACATATCCAAATCAAAGTTTTTGAACTTTTATAGAATTTTCATAGTCTACCAGGGACATTGGCAAACAAAACCTTGCAAAGTAAAAGTTTGCTTCCAAAAGTCAAATTAATTTTGTTAAATATCAAATATTTTCGATTTAATATTCAACATCGTCATTCGAGAATAAACATTTAAGTTTGGAGTTTATCCACAGACTTATTCGAATATCTCTACCATCTGTGAGATCACTTTGATAAATCTCGATTTTATGCTCTCAAACTTTAATAAATGTGCCCAGTAATATTGCAAATTACAGTAAAAGGGTATGATAGTAATTATTGTAACAATGCCAAATGGCCACAGGCAATACTGTACTAAATATCAATACCACAGAGATAAACTGCAGCAATGCACACAAATAGAAAATAATGATTCTAGCAATAATATGACATAAATGGAAATACTATAGTATATAATGATGAACTGCTGTGAAAAAAATATATAGGGCAGATTTATCAAGGGTCGAATTTCGAGTTCATGGGAGTTTAAAAAAACTCGAATAGATTTTGAATCGAATTTGATACAAGTTTTTTCACCAAAAAAACCTCCATTGCCTAGTTCTCTCCAAATAGATACTCGAAGATGCTCATCCTTGTGATTTTGCCAGGTGACAATTAGGTCTGTATGGGGAACACCCCACTTCCTGACTATTCACTGGAAGATTTCTTGATCCAAAGACCATTCCCTGGAATCTTCTGCCTGCCCAGCTGATCTGCCCACTTGTTGTTGATCCCTCTTATGCCGCTCGCATCCTTCCTGGACTTTCTTGTAAGGCTCCTTCCCTGTGTGGAGAAACCTACCTTAATCTTGAGCTGCCTGGGGATGGTGATCTGCACAGAACTCTCCCACTCCTCCCAGAATCTTTTGGGCCTGTCCTGCAGAAACAATAAACAAAAGTGAGTCTGACTGAACTTTACTTTTCCACTCCTTAAGTACACATTTACCTGAAACCTGCCCCCTGGTTCCGCCGCTAGTTCACCCCTCTTTTTCCCACCACTAGGTAGCCCACCATTGTTATGGCATGGCGGGCTGGGGCAGCGAGGTACTAGGAAACATTCCTGTTTGAGGGGGTGGCACTGCCTAAAATCATCTCGGCCCTAGCTGGGTCTCATTCTCCCTTCTTTTTGCAATTGGAGCTAAGCCACTTCCTCTTTACATTACCATACCTCTACAATTAATATGCTGGACTGTTTACAATCTGCAAAAAGCTCCACCCATAAAGCTTAAGCTCCATTATTTTCCACCATTATTTCTTCCCTTATATTGGCTTATATGCCCCTCCTTCTTTTATATTGTCCCTGCCCCTCTGAAACTAAGTATAGCAGCTTCTTGAAAAATCAGCCCAGTTCTCCAGAAACCCAAAACCCTCCACCCTACACCAATCTCTTAGCCATACATTAACCTCCCTAAGCACTCTCTGCCTTCTTAACATTGCTCATGGCACAGGAAATATTGCTGAGATTATTCCCTTCTTGTTCTTAGCTTTTTTCCTAGCATTTAAGACTAAGACTGCTGGGTCTTCCTCCGTCCCTCTGTCTATTTGTTGCACCACTGTCAGGTTTGCCGACTGGTGAGTGACTGGCAGGTAGAAGTCGTTGTGTTGAGTAACCCAAGATTAACCCATTACTGGCTGGATAGTGAGCAGAAACAGATGTTTAATGAATGACAACAAGTTCCAATACAGGCCTGTGGTGAGGCTAACGATAGACAAGGGAAAGTCCAGTAATTGGCAAAAAGGTCGGGGCTGGCAGCAGACAGGTTGATTCCATACAAGGTCGAAAAATCGGAGGTCAAACCAGGGTAACCCACAGCAGCAGGAATCAGGTACTGGGTGCAAACAGGAGAAGAGGAACAAGGAACCAATCAGGGGACAAAGAAACCAGGCAGGGAACACATGAACCACAGGAAGAATTACAAGAATTAGCGGCTAAATCAGGCTCAATAACTTATACAGTATGATCAAGCAAGGAGCAGGCTTATAAAGGCCCCTTATTGCTTGATGACAAGCACAAGTTGTAAATGAGGTAGATGTAAAGAAGAGAGTAGCAGGGAGAGAAGCTGGATGCATACTGATGTGCTGCACTTCTAAAAGCCCCCAGTGTCTCACAAGATAAATGCAGGAGCTTGTAAGTACATACAGGGGCAGATTTACATATGGTCGAATATCAAGGGTTAATTAACCCTCGATATTCGACTGCTGAAGGTAAATCCTTCGACTTCGAATATCGAAGTCAAAGGATTTAGCGCAATTAGTTCGATCGAACAATTAAATCCTTCGAATCTTTTGATTCGAAAGATTTTAATCCATCGATCAAACGATTTTTCTTCGACCAAAAAAAACTTACAAAGCCTATGGGGACCTTCCCCATAGGCTAACATTGCGGTTCAGTAGGCTTTAGATGGCGAAGTAGGGGGTCGAAGTTTTTTTTAAAGAGACAGTACTTCGACTATCAAATGGTCGAATAGTCGAACGATTTTTAGTTCAAATCATTCGATTCAAAATCAAAGTCGTAGTCGAAGGTCGAAGTAGCCAATTCGATGGTCGAAGTAGCCAAAATAAATTTTCGAAATTTGAAGTTTTTTTTATTCCATTCCTTCACTCGAACTAAGTGAATGTGCCCCACAGTGTTCCTGACAACTACATGTCAAACCCTAGCCCCAGGCAAATTACAGACAGTTTGTCCTTGCAACAGTTTACCCTATCCAGACTTGGATTTTGCCAATTTCTACTGGAATTTTATCAGGGGTTCTCTCAAATCAAACAGTAGCTCCTATTAGACCCTCAACCGATAAGATTTCAAAGTCTTATCTCTTGAATGGTTCATTCGGATGAATCAGGAGAGCAATCCAAACAGCAGAATACCTGCTATAATGTGATTTATTTGCAACTACATACACAACATGTTTCGGGCCACGCATGCCCTTTATCAAGTGTAACAAAAATAGAAACAAAGTGACTTTTTAAGCATATCCTGTTTAAATCCCACCCCTTATTTTCAAGGTGGAAGTTCAAAGTATCATGTTCCACAGTTAAAGTGCATCCAACAGTGACTTTAAGAAATACAATAATAAGTGGGAATAAAAAGCTTCAATACAAGCGAATAATATCAGCATTAAAATGGTATATCGTGGCATAAAAAACTAGGGATGCACCGTATCCGGGATTCGTCAAGGATTCTGCCTTTTTCAGCAGGATTCGGATCCGGCCAAACCCTTCTGCCAGGCCGAACCGAATCCTAATTTGCATATGCACCCAAGTATCTCTGTGTTGTGACATATAAATACCATGTCAGAAATCGATATAAAAGTTCTGCAACATTAACCAGTTCTTATATCATGGCATATCCAGTCCATTGCCATATCGCCAATTCCCATCCTAAAAATAAATAAAGCGATTCACTGATATGACGCCTCAGCACTGCACAGCTAGGTGCCTACCTTGGCTTAATGAAACATTCTAAGAAACAGAGAGTAGGGTAGCAAATTTTAAAATAGAAGCTCTATAGCAATTTTTCATTTAAGTTATTTTAAATTATACCGACTCTAGCGTCGTTAGCAGCATCTAATTGCTCTACTTAGAGAACAAAAACCAGCTAATAAGTATTCAGATCATCGTACCCATGATCTAGCATCAAAGATATGGTTTTAAGCTCCAAGAATCATTTATTCCATCAGGGGTGAGGGTATTCATCTTTTTAATCCATTTTCCCTCAAGTTATATTAGTTTTTTTAGCCTATTTCCCCCTCTTCTATCTGGTAAAGGTTTGTCTAAAACGCACCATTTTAATTACATAGGGTTGTGTTTACACTCCACAAAATGCCTCGATACTGGTGTATCTATCTGTGTATTCATCTTGTAGTTCCTAATATTACCCCTACATGTTCTTGGATGCAGATTTTTATTACCCTTTTTGTTTGTCCCACATATCCCAAGCCACACAGGCATTTAAGCAAATACTCTGCATGGGTGGTATTACAGGTGGCATATGTTTTTATTTTAATCTCATAGCCTTTTGTGGGATGGTTAATTGTGTTGCCTTTTATAATCGATGTGCAACAATTACAGCCGAGACATGGTAAAGTTCCAGTTTTGGGTTTACCAAGGATAACCTCGTATCTGAGGGGCAAAGTATGTTCTTAATTGACTGGCCTTTTTTGTAACAGAACAGGGGTAATTGAGTAAAGAGGTGCCCAAATTGTTTATCTGCTTGTAACAGTGGCCAATATTTCTTAATAGTTTGTTCCATCTTACCACTATTGTGGTTGAATGTAGACACAAACTTTAGCTTTTGATCCTTTCCTGTTTTCACTTTCTTGGACATAAAACTCTCCCGTGGGAGTAATTCCACTTCTTCTACAGCTTTATCAATCTTTTCAGGCCTATAACCCCTTTATTCAAATCTTTTTGTTAAAGCACCCTTTGCTTCATCGTATTTGTAGGGCCTTGAAGTGATTATTTTAGCCCGTATAAATTGGCCTTTTGGGATCACTCTTGTTACTCTGTGGCTATGAAAACTTTTTGCATGTAGCAGATTATTCTTGTCCACAGATTTCCGATATAAATCAGTATGCAATTGACCATAAGACAGACTGATCTTAATATCCAAAAAATTGATGACTGATTTAGACCACTCATGTGTAAATGGTGTTGTGCCTTTTATTTGCTTCCCTCAACAAACTATCTAACAATTCAGTGGTCCCAGACCAAAGAATGAGAATGTCGTCCACATATCTGTAATATGCATTAATAAAGTTATGGTAAGGTTCCTTATTAAAGAGGACCTGTCACCTTGAGACATGAGTAATATATATCTTTCCTTCCTTAGTTAAACCCTTTAGTCAACTGTTTTTGTCTATATTTGAAACGGATTAGAAAATATCCTACATGCAAAAAGTGTTTCATAGGTGCTGCCATCTTGAAACAGGACCCCTTTGTTTTCTGTGTGTGGGCTGAGCCAAACTGCCAAATCTCATGCATGCTAAAGTCGTAGAGTATTTGTGATAGACATGCTATGCACCACTCATGTTACACCAGGACTTGATATTCTATTAGGATTGTTTCAAACATCTTCTGTATTAGCACATTGTGTGGGCTACTACTAAATATCTCAAACCAAAACGTTAAAACCTACTAAGAATGTGTAGACCTTGGGGCTCATTTATAAACACTGGGCAAATCTGCAACTGTGCAATAACCAATTTGATTTCATTGTTCAACTTGCAGCTGCCTGTAAAAAGCCAGTCACTGATTGGTTGCTATGGGTTACTGCCCAAGTGCAAATTTGCCTTTAGCTTAAAGTCAACCCCAAAATAAAAATGTCCCTAATAAAAGAAAACATCATTCTAAGCAACTTTCCAACATATATTTATTGAAGATGTTCAGTGCTTTGAAAGTTATAGTATTTGCTTAACTCCTGGTTGGTACTTTTTAAAAAAAAAATTCAGATGGTGAATAAAGTTTTTCCGTACTGGTGTTTCTGTATGTATTAATCAATCTAGCCATTATATTGCATTGTAATTTTTCGTGTTTTAGCAGGATAGGTGTTCCCTCAGCAGTGTTACAGCTATGTGCTGCTCAGAGGTAGATTTTTGTGCTGCTGGGGGTTTAAAAAGTCAAAAATGCAGAGGGGAAGTGCAGCAATGCAAATTATTTATATGCTACTACCCAAAACACTGCTTTCCAGTACCCCTCAATGTCCTTTTATCCTTCTGTTCTGCAATGCCATGTTCAAAGTCCATATCTTTACAGAATTTCCTCATTTCTCCCTGCTCGTTCACCCACCGCATTCCACATTACTTACTGTAATATGTAGAGGGGAACTGAGCCTTCAACTTCTACTCTGTAACACTCCATTTGGAAGGGACAGTGAAGGGGATGTGAAGGGAGAGCTTTCAGCTCCTGTTCGCAAGGTTCATAAAGGGTTATGCGCAAAGAAAACCAAAGCTCTCAACTTTAGACATAACTTCTTCGGAAAGGCACATGGAGGGGGATGCAAGGGAAAGCTTTCACCATCCATCAGAAGAGACAGTGAGGGGGATGCAAAGGGAAAGTTTGCAGCTCCTATTCAGGAGGTCAGAGAAGGCTATGCGCAAATCAAAATGGAGCCATTCAACTTCAGAAGCGAAATCAAGCGATATGCGGGAGGAACAGTGCGGTGCTATCAGTCATATTAGAAACCTGTCAGGAAGGTAGAGTAAAATTAGTGCTTGGCTGCAGGGCTGCCATCAGAAATCACGGGGCCCCGTACATCAAAATTTTCTGGGCCCCCTGGTCCTGCCCACTCCATCCCGCCCCCCCAAGCCCCACCCCCAGATCCTGCCTACACCACAGTAAAAAGGCTACACAGACATTTTGTTTTCAAAACTCATCAGTTAATAGGGCTTCTCAAGCATAATTCTATTTTAAAATCAGTCAGAGTCTTTAAAGGGCAAATTAATTTCATTATACAGAAAAAGCTCAATTTTACATGTCCTAATTTTAAGTTTTCCTTTTCCACGCCATTTTTTTGTGGTCCCACAATATATAACGCACTTCCATGATTTTCAATTTTCTTAGATTTTACACAATTTTTTTTATGGTCCCTGACAGAGGGTACCTGATTGAAATAACCTGAGGTTGGCATGTTTTTTATTTCTACATTAGATGCCTGGGGGGAAGTAAGCAGTTTATTCATAATTGCTAAAACAATTTAAGTCTGAGTCCTAGAGTCATCACCTATCTTGTTAATATGAGAGGCCTAACACTGAGGTACTGGCCATTCTTATTATCTGGTCATTAAACGCTACACTGAAGGAATGACTGATGCCTCAGAGGCTGTTATGGCTTCCCTGTAAAAACCCTGTCCATTAACACTTGGCATGCAAATAAAGGCCATAATAAAGGCCATGGTGACCTTGGGCATGACACTGACAGAGGCCAAAGTCTTAGGTTCAACAGTGCAGCAAAATGAAAGTTGTGGCCTGAAGCACCTACCTGTGGCACGCTTATTGTACAGACAGGGGCCACTGAAACACTGCATAGTCCCCTGCGTTAAGATCCACTCTCACTGTCCTACATACCTCCCAACATTTTGTAAATGAAAAGAGGGACAAAAAGTTGCGGCGCGCGTAGCGCAGGTAAATTGTTTGTGGCCACGCCCATTTTGTGGCCACACCCCCTAATTACCATGTTCATCAATGCAATGCACTTATGACACTTACAAGCTGCTGGGGGTATGCTATAGCAAGGCAGAATAATAAACAAAAAGCAGGAGATGCAGAGTAACTAGGACAGGGAGAGTATTGTCATTTGCTTCCAAGGATGACTTTAGCCTTGCAGCAATTAACAGGGGGTATTATGGAAGGGTCCTACTCGGAGTCTAGTACACGATTCCTTGCACCAAGTCGCACCGTAGTGACAATAAAGTGATAGTCTAAAGCAGCGGGAAACCGCTGGGCCAGTTAATTATGGGCACATTCAACTGTAACAATTAAGCCAAAGTCCACACATACAGACACACCAGGGGCGGAACTACCGGGGGAGCAGGGGGTGCGAGCGGGCCAGGGCCCGCACCCCCTCAGGGCCCCCCGGCAGTCCGCGCGCCGCATGTTCCCCGGCCAGTTCTGGGTGTACGGAGGGGGGCCCGGCTGCGCGTCCTGTACCAGGGCCCGCCCCCCTCTAGTTCCGTTTCTGAGACACACACAGTGACACACATACAGACAGACACAGTGACACACATACAGACAGACACAGTGACACATACAGACAGACACACAGTGACACACATACAGACAGACACACAGTGACACACATACAGACAGACACACAGTGACACATATACAGACAGACACAGTGACACATATACAGACAGACACAGTGACACATATACAGACAGACACACACATACAGACAGACACAGTGACACATATACAGACAGACACAGTGACACATATACAGACAGACACGCACATACAGACAGACACAGTGACACACATACAGACAGACACAGTGACACATATACAGACAGACACGCACATACAGACAGACACAGTGACACACATACAGACAGACACAGTGACACATATACAGACAGACACAGTGACACATATACAGACAGACACAGTGACACATATACAGACAGACACAGTGACACATATACAGACAGACACAGTGACACATATACAGACAGACACACACATACAGACACAGTGACACATATACAGACAGACACAGTGACACATATACAGACAGACACAGTGACACATATACAGACAGATACACACATACAGAGACACACAGTGACACACATACACACACACAGTGACACATATACAGACAGACAGACACACACATACAGACACACAGTGACACATATAGACACACATATAAAGACACACAGTGACACACATACAGACAGACAGACAGACAGACACACACAACTCACACACTCGATCTGTAACTGACACAGTAGAGTTTGCCGGCTGCAGCCTCCCTAAATCCACCCCTCCTCCAAGCCAAGCAGTTACTCACAGTGCACGCACAGTTCCAGCACACACGCACAGCATTCAACAGGCATTTCCCTCCGTGATGAACAGGGAGGGACAGTTGGGAGGTATGCACAGCCCCGGCTCTAGAAACACAACACGAAGTGCCAATACACCGGAGTCGGGACACATCTCCAGCAGCATGGAGCCTTGAGTGACACTGGCCGGACAGAAAGACTAAGCTCCCTACTTACCCATAAACATTTGCCGTCCGGTGCGTGGCAATAAAACAAGCGCTGTCCCCTAACACATGCCTTTCTTTAGGATTCCTTTCCGGGTAACTAACAGGCGTCATAGCTACGCCACACGGAATCCCTGCAGTGGAGGGTACCCATCATACCCCGCGCCCCGCCGCAACAAGCAAAACTTTATTTGTATAGCTGGTTAGCACGCATCGCACAGTACCAACGAGCAGCAAAAATCTCACGAGATTTCAGCCAGCTACAGTTTTTCCCATGAGGCTTTGCGCCCGACTTTCAGAAAGTCGGGACTTTGGAGTCTCGTGCACAATTTTAAAACCCTGCCTTAATTACATTTATTTAGAAAAAGACGGAAATATGTAAGTTTTGTTAACTATTTAATAACAGTCCTACTGTCAACAAAAAAGTGACAGGTTTCCTTTAAGGAAAAACTGTTTCTCAAGATGGTGTACAAAGAGGATTGCATAAGAAGGGGCCGCTGTGGCCCCCATCGATGTACTTTGCGTCTGCCAGTAAAATTCATTTTCAAAAGCAAAATCGTTTTTAGTTAACACAATGTTAAGGCAATCTAGTAAGAATTTTTTTTTTTGATGTGATAAATTACTTTCTAGTAACACTTCTTCAATACAGGCCATACCTTCATTGTGGGGAATGGAAAGATATTGACTTTATACATCTATCCCACAAAGTACAAGGTCAGGAGGAATTGCATCTATTGCATTTAGCCTGACCAGAAGGTCTGTAGTATCTTGTAAACAAACACTGATTTTCTGAACCTCCTTCTGGAGAAAACAATCAGTAAAAATTGACAGGGGTTCCAGTGCTGACCCTTGTACTTTGGGCAAAAGATACAGCACTGGAATCCTAGGATTGTCTGTCATTAAAAATAATTTTTCCACATTGTTAATTATTTTATTTTGCCACGCCTCCTCTATCATTAGGTCTATATACATTTTAATTTCAAAAGTAGGGTCATGTCCCACCTTTGCATAGTGTCCAGGTGAATTAAGCTGCTTATAAGCTTCAGCATTATACTTTGTCTATCTAGAACCACTGTACTTCCACCTTTGTCCGCTTTACGAATAATAATTGCATTATTGTTTTTTTAATGAGCGTAATGCTGCTTTTTCTTTAAAGCTTAAGTTATTCGTTGGCGGAGTGGTGTTGTTATGCCAGATTTTTTTACTTTCAGTGTTCAGTGTTTTGTGTTTGTATTTGCAGATAAATCACATTGTAGCAGGTATTCTGCTGTTTGGATTGCTCTCCTCATTCATCCGATTGAACCATTTATGTTGAAGACTTGCGGTGAAGTCTTTTGAGGAAAGAAGCACCAGTCTATTTCAAAGTTTGGCAGTGCGCTGAAGAAATTCAAGAATAAGTCTTATCTTTTGAAGTTCAAAAGGCCTTTGAGTTAACAAAACTTGCCTTCAGCTCCCATTTTAATCTACCCAGATATTACTAGTCCTTTGTTGAGCTGGACACCTCTATATGGGAGTAGGTGCCATTCTGTCTCAATGAACTGATGTTCAAGGCCCTTTTTTATCCCTGTGCCTTATTCTCTCAGAAACTCTCCCCTGCTGAGAGAAATTATAGCACTGGCAATTGTGAACCCAGTGGGTGGCGGCATGTACTAGATGGGCCAATGAACCCAAGGAATGTCCAAGGAAGGGGATACCAAGTTGATGGCATTGAAAGGAAAATTGGGGGTAAAAAGCAATTTTATGCCCCGGGAACTACCCATGTATCGATGCTTTTGAATCAGTGGTTACCTCAGAAATGAATCATGCGCAACATAACCCCCTAACAAAACATATAAATAATATGTCTGCAAATGAGAAGTCTACATTAAGTTCATTGCAACAAAATAAAAATATTACCATTATGAAAGCTGATAAAGGTGGGGCAAGGTTTTACTAAACACCAGTGATTACAGAGCGGAAGCTAAACGCCAATTGGATAATAACAATCATTACAAATTGTTAAACTCTGACCCCACGTTTAAGTTGAGAAACAAATTAAATATTTTTTTGCATTCTATGGTAATGGAAGGAATAATAAGTGATGAGGTTCATGAATTATTGGTCACTGCTAATCCCAAAGTACCCAATATTTATTTTCTTCCCAAGATACACAAACATTCTACTAAACCACCAGGTCGACCCATAGTATCTAATGTGGGGTCAATTTGGCAACCGATTGCCATATACATCGACACATTTTTACAGGAAGTTTTAAATACTTTACAACCCTGTCTACATGATACTATAGACTTTTGAATAGATTAGAAAGTATCAGTATACCAGCAGGAGAATTTTGGTTGTGTTCATTAGATGTAAAAGATCTTTACACATCAATTCCCCATCAGGAAGGAATAGAGAGCATTCGCTCATATCTGACTAAAGGTTCTCTTTCCAATCACATGATAAGCTTTATATGTAATTTATTGGAATGCGTTTTATTAAAAAAATTACTTCCAATTTGAAAAGGATTTTTACATACAATTGCAAGGCTGTGCCATGGGTGCAGACCTTTATCTTTTCCAATACGTCTTTTTCCCAACACATTCAGGCCTACATGCGCTATGTTGATGACACGTTTTTCTTGTGGACTGGGTCTAGAGAAGCCTTGGATGAGTTTCTTACATATTTGAATAGCATATTAACCATTAAATTCACAATGGAGATGAATGCTACTGAAATGCATTTTTTGGTAAAGGTTATGCATATTGATGGAAAATTTGTAACCACAGTTTACACTAAACCGACTGATGGGAACAATCTGTTGAAATCTACATCCTACCATCCACCTGGGCTCATTAATTGCCCAAAAGCCAATTTTTAAGGGTTAAACGCATCACATCTAGTGAGGATTTATATGAAACAGAGTCCAATAAAATGTTAGATAAATTTGTTGAAAAAGGTTACGAAAGGGTTAACCTGGAATCATTTAGGGAAGAGGTTAAAAAGTTGCCCAGAAGACAGTTACTCTCTAAAAAAACCTATATCTCCCGATAAACCACAGAGATTAACATATATCTCGGTGTATGACAGCAATGCTAAAGTATATCGTAAGATAATTTTAAAGTATTGGGGTATTTTGAGTTCTGACGCCAAATATGGACATTTATTCCAACAACCTCCTTTGTTTTCATACAAATGTGGGAAAAATATTGGAGACTTGATTAAATCACGCAGTCAAGAAGTACAAAGGGGAAACTTTCCCGTGAGGTCGAATCTTAATGGCACTTTTCCATGCAGAAATTGTGGGCTACTGGATTTGGTTACTCCAATCCAGGAGTCCAAGGGGATTAAACGAAGAATACAATCTGTCTTGTTATTTATAAAGCATGCTGAGAATAATGCGTGTTTAATCTATCTGTTATATATATTAATGATTTTTTCCTGCTTCCTTTCAGATGAGGAAAAGCTTGTAGACTCCAGGGACAGGTAAAAATAAAAATATTTTGTCTTTAGCAGGGTTAGTTTGTGGCTAGAAATTAGTTACATTTTTATCTTTTAATCTTTTGTAAAGCTTTTAGCCATTGCTTTGTTACTATATATTGTTTGTATCTGTTTTTAACATTTTTCTAGCAAACCAGCTTTGATGTAACAAGCCGGAATGATTAAATCTTTTTACACAGTAGGACACATTCACTGACTATTATATGTCACTTTTTACTGAACAGTTTTTTGGATTGGACTTTAAATTTTAAGTATTACCATACTCTGGTGGGATTGGACTACACATTTGATGGGAGAGTTGGAGGGTGTCGTTCTCTATTCTGTATGTTAATTACCTTAATTGTTTTAACTTTATATTGTCTGCACATGGGTCACTTTTGTATGCTTGAGAAAGGGGGTTGCCCCCAAATAAACAGCAAGGGGTCACCCTGCACTGCAATTGCCTAGTGTGCCAGTGTATCTTTACTGGAAGTATCTGTATGGGGATTGCCGTACCCCTTTACTCTGTGCACCGGGTTATCTTCTGAAAAGCTTGAAGAGTGTGCTCTGCCTCATCCTTGTTCCAGTCCAATGAACCCCTCACCATTCTTACTAATCATACTGATCACATCACTGAACTGTTATTAAAGGAACACAGGAATATATTTCCAGATACATTTGATAGCCTTCCCTGCTCCAAGGTTCTGTACAATTTGCGGTTTGTTATATTGCTTAACAAAAGAAATTGCAATCTGGAATGGCAGTAGTCAAAGGAGAGATCCTTTGACCACTGCCATTCCGAAATAAACCCTAGTCCATAATTAATCATACATCATTGTGTCCTCTGATAGAAACTCACCTGCAAAAACAGGAGCAGCCTGGGTGAAGACAGCATGTGATCTCTATTCTATTGCTCTGGTGGTAACAATAATGTTGACTTTATAAATAAGCAGTAACTGTAAATATTATAAATAATGTTTTATACTTTAAATAAAGTTAATTTTTAACCATTTATTGTAACAATCCATTGATCAATACTCAATATATTTACAATGTACTTATTGGTGTGGAGTCATTGTCTACTTGCTCAAAATAAACACTAAATTGTGGTGGTGCTGCTACACTATCACTGCTGAAGAAAGCTATTTTGTGTTTTAAACTGTTTTCAGGAAGAAAACTGCTTTTGTTTTTCCTGCTAAAAGAAAAGTAATTTTCTTTAAGATACTTTTTCTTTCCTAACAATTGCTTTGCGGGAACTTGCCACATGCTACTTTTGAAAAGTTTATATGGCTAATATAAAAGCAGAAGGGCTGGGTGCAAGCTACAAAAAACAGGCACAAGCCAATTATTATATTGCAACATGCATTTAATACTTTTCCCATATTGCTGCTACTTACCTTTCCTAACACCATCCACTCCAGTAGTCTGCTACTCTCTGCACTGGATGAAAAATCTAGTGCTCAGTGAAGAGAGCAGTGCAGGTGGTCCTGAAATGAGCACCAAGAGTGTTCCTATTAGTGCTCTTGTACTTGCACCCTATAGTCATAAATGACCCTAAGGGGCAGATTTACTAGGCTTGAGTGAATAATTTGAATGCAAAAAAAGTATTTTTTTGGGTATTTCGACCATCGAATTGGTCAAATTAGATTGTATGATGATGTATTCGAAGTAAAAATCGTTCAACTATTCGACCCTTCGACCATTCGAAGTACTGTCTCTTTAAAAAAAACTTTGACTTCATACTTCGCCACTTTAAACCTACCAAAGTGCAATGTTAGCCTATGGGGAACTTCCAGAGCACTTTTCTAAGTTTTTTTTGATTGAATAAAAATCATTCGAAAATCGATCGAGCGGTTTTTATTCGATCAATCAAAGCTTTTCTGCTATAATCCTTCGAATTCGATATTCAAATTCAAAGAATTTTACTTCTAGGGTTGAATTTGAGGGTTTCTTAACCCTCGAAATTCGACCCTTGATAAATCTACCCTTAATTGTTTATCCTATTTTATGAGAATTATATGCGGAAGTATTTAGTCATCCATCAAGGGTCAGTGAACTTGGAAGACATAGGTAATAATGTAAATATAGTTAATTACTTGTTTTCAAAGGTTTTTTTTAAAAATGTGATATACAACAGTATACAACCAAACAACGATTATTTAAGAGACAATGTGGCAAATCATAGGAAAGGTCACCACATTTAAAAAGGCATTAATGTATTAAGATTATTGAGCACAGTCTTTTTGAATATTAAGAGCAAGTTCATGTTGCCAAAGTCCTCCTTAATGATCCTGAGAAGCCCTCAAAGAAAAAGAAATTTGCATACTAGTTTAGTAAATTAGAAATAGCGATAAAGCAGGCAATACCAATTAAAATCTTACTAACCATTTTCTTGCAAAATACAGCATGTCTGCACAAAGCCTTTCTCACCACTTCCAGCTTTGTTCCCCCTCTTGTACTCCAGCATACATAACCAAACCTTTCTCAAAGAGAGGAAAACACAATAGTGTGTACAAGCCAGCCCAATATCACTAATAAATTCAGTCCTACTCACATTCCATATGCGATTCTTAGTCTCATCAAAATGCCTCCAATCTTTCATTGCCGTCTATTACTCCCCGTGTGTCTTGCCGTCTGCTTCCTTACTACATTGTCTCAGATGGCACAATCTTCCTACAAATGCACTCCCTGGTCTCTGCTCCTGTGCTGCGGTCACTTAAAAAAACAATTCAAATCAATCTCAATGTTGGGGGTTAGAGTCTTTAATGTATAAATCTTCTTGTCTCTTCTTGTGATTCTTTTTGCACATCATCTCCCACTATTCCAGTTCAGAGTCGGATTAAGACTAGATGGGGCCTTAGGCAGGGTAATGCTTTTGGGGCCCACACCTTTACAAGTGCTGCACAGCTAGAGGATAGCAATCACCTCAGTTACTGTCAGACTAAGAGTGAAACCTGGGGCCAGGGTCAAAAAGCAGCATGCATGATGTGCCACTGCTAATTTTTTGACCGCATACACTTTTGGAGATTCATCTTAATAAACCATTCCTCACTGAAAATATACACAGATTAGCATTTGTTTCAGCTTTCTCTAAAGCACAAATCTCATCATGCTCAGGCAAAATAAAATTGATGCATGCAGGGTTATCAATTTCATTTGGAATATCCATAAAACACTGAATGAAAGCAGGGGCAATTCATGTAAAATACCCCTAAAACTCATAGCAGGATGACACAGTGGCAACTCCATGTATAAATACCCCCAGAACTAACAGTAGGATTCAACAGTGGCCATTCCATGTATAAATACTCCGAGAATTCATAACGGGATGACACAGAGGTAATTCCATGTGCAGTGGCGTAACTAGATGTTACTGGGCCCCACAGCAAAATAATTTTAGGGCTCCCAAAATATCCAGTGGCTGCCCTGTATTAACAATATATATTAAAATTCCTAATTAATTAGAGCCTTATGGGGCCCCCTATGCCTCTTGGGCCCCGCTGCAGCCGCAGGGTCTGCTTCCTCTGTAGTTACGCCCCTGTCCATGTGTAAATACCCCCCAGAACTCACAGCAGGATGACACAGTGGCAATTTCATGTATAATTTACCCCACAACTCATAGCAGGGTGGCACAGTGGCAATTTCATGTATAAATACCTCATAACTCATAGCAGGGTGTTTCCACATCATCACAAACGTTTCTAAATCACCAACTTGTGACCTCAATTTTTTTATCACTACTTAGCTCCAAGATAATTAGTCATTTCACTTTCTGTCTCCTTTTCCTACCTCATTCACATTCTTTTTTTAGTATGCCCCAACCTTCTTTTCCCCTTGTACTAATGTTACTGTCTTCACTTATGCACAGGTTTTTTTTTCTCCTGTCTCCTTTACCTCATGTTCTCTCTTCTGCTGGCTGCCCTTCTCCTTTTGCTGCAATCTATTTCAAAATGGAGTGGTGGGTCTGTCACAAAATCTGTTGCATCTCTCTCTCCCTGCTTCTGGCTGAACTATTGGTTTTATGGGACCCATGGTCACACACTGAGTCAGGGGCCTGAATAGTGCGCTACTCTGTACTGTGAAGCTGTTACTGGGAAAAGGAGAGCTGCAACTCTACCCTCTGAGAAGTAACCGTTTCATTGCAGCCACTGTTCTCTGGCTTGTCAGGGTGATGACAGTAAATGACCCAGGTCTGTGTTGCCAGCACCATCCACCCCAGACTGGGCCCCTTGTGGGTAATCTGGCTCTGCTCCAGTTCAAGTGCTTTACACTGATACCCATAAATGTAAGTCCTTTCGGGTCACTACCATGTTTATCCTTGAAATGAGCTAATACACTGTGGCTACTGAGACTCTTTTTAATATTATATATATGTTCCCTAATTCTCATGTATAGCAGCCTGCAAGTTCTTCTCCCATACTGCAGACCACATGGTCGTTGGAAAAGATATACCACATATTTGGTTTTACAATTAATAAATGTTTCAATTTGTATTCATTGCCAGTAACACTAGAAATAAATGTATCAACCTTGTTTTTAGCCCTGTACATGTATTGCAGGCAAAAAAAAATTCTTGTATCTGAAAAAAGCCCATCATATCTTTCTTCAACCAATTTTGTTGCTCCAGTCTCTATAGTTAGGCAGCTTAGAACAAGAATTTTGCAGTAATAAAGTATTCTTGCCATTTAACTTGCTCTAAATACTTAGTCTCAATGGTGTATGAGTGTATATATGTATATGACAGGTTACTGCTGATGGAGCCAATCTCAATACCAATCTGGTGGGTTCATAAGGTCCATATTAGGATACAGTGAGTGAGCTGTTACCGAGGCAAATAAGTGGATAATATAGATAGATAGGTTCTGCTGAAAAAAGAAAGAAAGAGACAGTTGGGAGAAAGTAAAAGAAAACCTTTTATTACTACATACAGCCAGAGAGAGGATGATATATCAAGGACGAGGATTAACAATTAACACTAAAGAGATATTCTGTATTACGCAATATAGTTACATAGTTAAATTGGGTTGAAAAAAGACAAAGTCCATCAAGTTCAACCCCTCCAAATGAAAACCCAGCATCCATACATACACCCCTCCCTACTTTTAATTAAATTCTATCTACCCATACCTATACCTATACTAACTATAGAGCTTAGTATCACAATAGTCTTTGATATTATGTCTGTCCAAAAAATCATCCAAGCCATTCTTAAAGGCATTAACTGAATCAGCCATCACAACATCACCCGGCAGTGCATTCCACAACCTCACTGTCCTGACTGTGAAGAACCCCCTACGTTGCTTCAAATGAAAGTTCTTTTCTTCTAGTCTAAAGGGGTGGCCTCTGGTACGGTGATCCTCTTTATGGGTAAAAAGGTCCCCTGCCATTTGTCTATAATGTCCTCAAATGTACTTGTAAAGTGTAATCATGTCCCCTCGCAAGCGCCTTTTTTCCAGAGAAAACAACCCCAACCTTGACAGTCTACCCTCATAATTTAAGTCTTCCGTCCCTCTAACCAATTTAGTTGCACGTCTCTGCACTCTCTCCAGCTCATTTATATCCCTCTTAAGGACTGAACTGCATACTCCAGATGAGGCCTTACCAGGGACCTATAAAGAGGCATAATTATGTTTTCATCCCTTGAGTTAATGCCCTTTTTTATGCAAGACAGAACTTTATTTGCTTTAGTAGCCACAGAATGACACTGCCCAGAATTAGACAACGTGTTATCTACAAAGACCCCTAGATCCTTCTCATTTAAGGAAACTCCCAACACACTGCCATTTAGTTTATAACTTGCATTTATATTATTTTTGCCAAAGTGCATAACCTTGCATTTATCAACATTGAACCTCATTTTCCAGTTTGCTGCCCAGTTTTACAGTTTAGACAAATCACTTTGCAAAGTGGCAGCATCCTGCATGGAACCTATAGTTCTGCACAATTTAGTATCATCTGCAAAAATAGAAACAGTACTTTCAATGCCCACCTCTAGGTCATTAATAAACAAGTTGAAAAGCAAGGGACCTAGTACAGAGCCCTGCGGTACTCCACTAACAACACTGGTCCAATTAGAAAATGTTCCATTTACCACCACTCTTTGTAGTCTATCTTTTAGCCAGTTCTCTATCCAGGTACAAATACTATGTTCCAGGCCAACATTCCTTAATTTAACCAGTAACCGTTTGTGTGGCACTGTATCAAATGCTTTAGCAAAGTCTAAGTAAATCACATCCACTGCCTCCCAGAATCGAGGTCTCTACTTACATTCTCATAAAAAGAAATTAAGTTAGTCTGGCAAGATCTATTACGCATAAAACCATGCTGGCACAAACTCATAGTATTATGATTTGCTATGAAGTCCAGTATCTTATCCTTTATTAACCCTTCAAAAAGCTTTCCTACCACTGACGTCAGACTAACTGGCCTATAGTTTTGAGGCTGAGAACGGGATCCTTTTTTGAATAGAGGCACCACATTAGCAATTCGCCAGTCTCTCGGCACTATGCCAGATCTCAATGAATCCTGAAAAATTAAGTAAAGAGGTTTGGCAATCACAGAGCTAAGCTCGCTAATTACCCTGGGATGAATACCATCTGGCCCTGGACCATTGTTAATCATGAACAATTAATAGAGAGTAAAGAATGACCCCTAAATTGCACCTTCCCAATTATTATTCCATGAATCCCATGAACACAAGGTAAAACTTAACCTTTATTGGTATATTGTTAAAATAGCACCAAGGGTGAAGAATCAAAAAAGATTAAAATTACAACCAGGAGGAGCACATTGTAGCTGAATTATGCAGTGTGTCCCAGATGCTTGAAAAACGATCGTATTCAATACTGAAAGGATCCCATGAGAAGCATCACATTAAGGATTCACTGCATTCAGTCTTGTGAATCCAAAAAAAGCCCATGGTGATTACCCAAGGGGTTAATTGACTGAGGGGCGCAAAGATCTGCAGTTTACAACAGTTAAATAGAATTGGAATGCAGATACCAATTAAATCGGCCCAAATCCTTGCAAGGAATATGCCTAATAGAACGGGCAATATAAGGTTAAAGAGCCTGTCTGAGCGAATGAGATGGTCGGCGTTACATTCTTCCACTGTTAGCAGATATGGTGCTATTGAGTCAGACACCTTAACTGCACCCCCAGAGATACTATGTTTCCAACGGAAGGATCCGTTACAGAACAATTAGCAGCAACTAACTGAATTAGCAGCACGAGTAACTCCCTGCCTGGTTGAGCTAAAAAAGTAACAGGCGCCTGGCGCGCGTTTCGCTCGCTCGGCGAGCTTTATCAAAGGCAATCATAAATAAAGCTCGCCGAGCGAGCGAAACGCGCGTCAGGCGCCTGTTACTTTTTTAGCTCAACCAGGCAGGGAGTTACTCGTGCTGCTAATTCAGTTAGTTGCTGCTAATTGTTCTGTAACGGATCCTTCCGTTGGAAACATAGTATCTCTGCTAACAGTGGAAGAATGTAACGCCGACCATCTCATTCGCTCAGACAGGCTCTTTAACCTTATATTGCCCGTTCTATTAGGCATATTCCTTGCAAGGATTTGGGCCGATTTAATTGGTATCTGCATTCCAATTCTATTTAACTGTTGTAAACTGCAGATCTTTGCGCCCCTCAGTCAATTAACCCCTTGGGTAATCACCATGGGCTTTTTTTGGATTCACAAGACTGAATGCAGTGAATCCTTAATGTGATGCTTCTCATGGGATCCTTTCAGTATTGAATACGATCGTTTTTCAAGCATCTGGGACACACTGCATAATTCAGCTACAATGTGCTCCTCCTGGTTGTAATTTTAATCTTTTTTGATTCTTCACCCTTGGTGCTATTTTAACAATATACCAATAAAGGTTAAGTTTTACCTTGTGTTCATGGGATTCATGGAATAATAATTGGGAAGGTGCAATTTAGGGGTCATTCTTTACTCTCTATTAATTGTTCACTATATATCACTTGACCCTGCACACCAATTGTGTTTGCTGATAGGTGGAAGGTGCTGATTACTCCATTCTTTTTGCATTTCCATTGTTAATCTTAACATGTTCTAGTCTCTTTTGAATTTATTCATATGTGAACCATGCATCATTAGTTGTATTACTAGAATTGGGACTGTTAAGAAGGAAACCTTCACTTATTGGTTCCTCATTTGTGTAGACAGATGAAAAATATGAGTTCAGAATCTGCGCTTTTATTTTGTTTTCATCAACCAGCTGACCCCCCTCTGATAGTAAGGGTCCCACCCCTTCCTGCTTCATTTTTTTACTATTAACATATTTAAAAAATAATTTTGGATTTTTTTTACTGCTTGCTGCAATATCCTTTTCTATAGCAATTTTAGCTTGCCTTATAGCTTCTTTGCATGATTTATTGGCCTCCTTGTACCTTATAAATTTTTCGGCTGTACCAGCTAACTTGAAAGCATTAAAAGCACGTCTTTTCTTACCCTCAACACCAACGCTTCTATTAAACCAAAAAGGTTTTGCTTTGCAACGACGTTCCTTGCTTACAAGTGGAATATACTGACAAGTATATTTATTAACCAGCATTTTAAAGACTTCCCATTTATGCTGGTATATGGACCATTTATTGTGTACATGAGAATGGAGTCCATTAAAACATTCTTGTCCCAAGCTGCCTAACAATAGGGACTCAGGACAACAAAACTGATTGAAGAATGGAATGTCAGGCTTTTCAGATGCAAGAAATGTTTAGCCTATAATATATGTAGAGGACTAAAAACGTGATACCTTTATTTCTGATGTTACTGCTTCTCCAATGTCCATGTGGTCTGCAGTATGTGGAAATAACTTGCAGACCGTTATACGTGAGAATTAGGGAACATATATATAATATTAAAAAGGGTCTCAGTAGCCACAGTTTATCAGCTCATTTCAAGAATAAACATGGTAGTGACTCAAAAGGACTAACATTCATGGGTATCAGTGTAAAGCACTCTAACTGTAGAGGAGGAGATGGCATGCAAAAAGTATCAAAAAGTATCAGAGACTTACTGAATTAATACATTAAAGAATCTAACACCTGCAGGGTTAAACATTGAGATTGCTTTGAATTATGTTTTGAAGTGACCATTGTATTTTCTGATGAACTATAAGTGTTTGCCAAGTGTTATCAATTAGCATGCCCTTGGAACACATTGAGTTTTATTGCAAATTTTGTATTCATTTATTTAACAAGGGATTTTAAAAAGTGAATTAATAAAACTTTTTTAGGGAACCACAGTCTATGTCTTCTTTCCCTATGCTTTCTTTCGCTTATGCTTCTCTTCAGTAAACGACCACACAGGAGAGGAGACCAGGGAGTGCATTTGGGGGAAGTTTGTCCCTTCCGAGACTGTAGTAAGGCAGTAGACGGCGAGACACATGGGGAATAACAGTAGCAGACAGACAGAGGCAATAGAAAAGGAGGAGGGGTATGTCTGTATGTTAGGCAGGGATTAAAAGCTAATACTGCATAAAGGTAGAGGTGATGTTAGAAAATGAAGGGACAAGCCTTATGGGTTGAGCGTTTCCCTGATTGTAGAGGGTCCAGCAAATTAACTATAGGAGTATGGTGTAGACCCCCTCATGTAAGTGAGGAGGAGGCTAATCTCCTGATGCAAATATAAAAGTCTGGTAGTTTGGGGAAAGCATTAATAGATTTTAATAACCCAGATATTGACTGGATCAACTTTACTACCAGGGCTGTTAATGGGAGCAAGTTTGTAAACTTGTTGCATGAAAATTTTATGGCACAGGTTGTTGAGTCAACCAGACAAAATGCTATACTGGATCTAATGCTTTATAATGACCCAGAACATATGGCAAATGTGCAAATAATTGAACCTGGGCAATAGTGACCATAATGCAATCTCATTTAATGTCTGATGCAAAAAACAAATATACACGGGTGTTGCACATATGAAAATGAATTCAGAGTGCGAGGGTAGGGTAAGAGAGAAGTAATTGCATTTATTGCAGGGAGCTGAAAGACAATAGGAACATTCTCTTAGTCCTGCACATGGGAACTGGTGCATCAAGTAAAAGTTTCTAAACTAAATAAACATATATATACTATACAAACAAATCAGTATACAGGTCATATAACATTATGCTGTTTTAACAATACTGTTCTGGAAATACAAATAACATAGCAATTCTATAAATATCATAGTGTGGCTTTCATAAAACAATATTCTTTATATGAGACAACATAAAGGATCTATAATCAGCATAAACTACTGTGCAACATGTGCACTGATTCTGCAGGTGTAACTGTCTGTCTGCTGTAGCTCACTGCAGGCTGTGTGTGCTGTAGATAGTATTAAACTACTTTGCAGTGGCATATAAACAGTTTTTAACAAGTTTGTAAAACATTAAACTAAGGATTACTACCTGAAAGATAATAGGAACATTCTCTTAGTCCTGCACATGGGAACTGGTGCATCAAGTAAAAGTTCCTACCTTGGCTGTGCACATTAGTTCCCTCTGCAGTAGCAGAGCAGGAAGTGTTCCTGGAAAATGCAGTCTTACAGGAAACAAATATAAGTAAGTGCTGAACTTGTTTTTTTTTAATTTTTTTTATTTATATTTATTTGCAGGTAAAAACAGACAAAGAAAAGTAACGTCTACAAACATGGTTCAATGTCTGCAGTCACCGGGCACATCCCAGCCTGCAGGAATGTTAAGGCACATAGAATATACACAGTTGCATTTGAACCGTACAACATATAACAATAAACAGTTTGTAATTAAACCTTCATCATACCTCCCAACTGTCCCTTTTTTGGAGGGACAGTCCCTCTTTTGACAGCTCAACCCGCAGTCCCTCATTTGTACTGGAAAGTCCCTCTTTTCTCTGCACTGAACAGCCAGAAAAAGAAACAAAGTTTCTCACTTAATTGGCTTTTAGCAGAGAGCCCAG
The DNA here is from genome assembly GCF_017654675.1 of Xenopus laevis. Classification (NCBI taxonomy): domain Eukaryota; kingdom Metazoa; phylum Chordata; class Amphibia; order Anura; family Pipidae; genus Xenopus; species Xenopus laevis. The sequence goes on along the minus strand of NC_054374.1, from coordinate 58,250,302 downwards.
AACAGCTAACAGGTGCAAATAAGATACTTTGTAACAATTTTGAAACACAAAAACACAGTTTAGATGAGGACAAATATTTTCAAACTTTCACAACCTGCCAAATTTTGTAAAACAAACATGGTAATTAGGGGGTGTGGCCACAGAAAGGGGTGTGGTCAAAAAAATTGCTGCGCTACGTGTGGGAAAAATTTTTTTGTCCCTATTTTTACTTCCAAAATGTTGGGAGGTATGCCTTCATGAGTACTGTCATAGTGATATATTGGTCAAGAAGAGGGCAGGGGTCAAGGCAACAGAAACACCAAGGTGGGTAAGAGGTGAGTAAAGCATAGATACAATTTACGGTTCCATTGCCCACATGTCATCCCTTCTGGCAGTGGTGGAAAAAAGGGTTAGGCTATCAGTGGGGTAGTACATTTCTGTATGTCATCCATGGTGTCCAGATTTTGAAAAATAGTTTTTTGGAGGCTGAATGTCAGCCGTTCTAAAATTAGCATGTTATCTAATTTGGTGTTGACTAATTGAATTGAAGTCCAGGGCCGGGGATTTCCAGGAAGACGCTATAACCTGTTTAGAGGCTGAAAAAATATGCTGAACTTGTTTTTATTGCACAAATTTTATTAGGAAGTGCTTTACTTTATACCTCTTACACAGGGACAACAAAAACCCTGAAATTACCCTTAAGGGCAGCCCTGCAGAGATTAGATTGGGGCATTATGAATAATTCATACCTCCCAACTGTCCCTTTTTCGGAGGGACAGTCCCTCTTTTGACAGCTTAACCTGCAGTCCCTCATTTGTACTGGAAAGTCCCTCTTTCTCTGCACTGAACAGCCAGAAAAAGAAAAGAAGTTTGACATCCGTCCCTTGTTAAGGGATCACATTCAATTTTGTCCTAGTCAATGGCATTATGAGCAGCTTTATGAAGGATATGACATCCTTGCAGCAGGATCTTGACAAACTGGCAATCTGGCAGCTAAGTAGCACATTAAATTCAATGTTAATAAATGTAAAGTCATGCACCTGGGATGTAAAAATATGCAAGCCACTTATACCCTAAATAGGACTGCACTAGGCCAATCCATAATGGAAAATGACCTTAGAGTCCTTGTAGATAATAAACTTGGTTGTAACAAGCAATATCAGTCACCGGCATCAAGGGCAAACAAGGTCCTGAGCTGTATTAAAAGGGGCATAGATTTGCAGGATACGGGGTATGCCATACAGTTTTGGTCTCCAGTGCTCAAACAGGACATTACTGAATTAGAGAGGGTCCATAGCTTTAAGAAGGGGTTGGAAGGAATTTTCCCCCCTCAAATTGGAGTGGCTTCAAATGATTTTTTTTTTGCCTTCCTCTGGAGTTAGGCAGGTTATATACAGATTTAAGCTTGAGATTGATGGATGTGTGTCCTTTTTCAACCTAATTTATTATGTTACTATGTGGATTGATGAGACAGAATCACATACGGAATGTGAGTAAGACTGAATTTGTTAGTTATATTGGGCTGGATGGTACACACTATTGTGTTTAACACAATCGAAAGGTTTTGCCACGTATGTTATACAAGAGGGGCAACAAAGTGAAGGAGTGAGAGAGGCTTTGTGCAGACACACTTTATTTTACAAGAAAATGATTAGTAGGATTTAAACCATTATTGCCAGCTTAATCGCTTTGATTTTTTTTGAGGTTTCTCAAAATCATTAAGGAGGACATTGGCAACACAGACTTGCTCTTAATATTCAAAAAGAGTTTTACCTTTGACATTTTATCCTGATAAAGTTCCTCCTGCTGCTCTCTACTTTGTACCTCTGTGCAAGCCAGGGGGCAGACAGTGGGCAAATGTATGTTGTTTGGTCACATATGTTGTACAACAGGGGCAACAAAGTTTGAAGGGGTGAGAGATGCTTTTGTGCAGATGCACTGTGCCCTAAAATCTAATAATACTATTTCTTTTTTTTTTTATTTTGCGTAGGAATTTCAGCACTGAAAACATTACTGTGCTTGGCAAGCTCTAAAGTTCACTCTGTTTTCTGTGTGAAAACTTTAAGGAATGAAAATCCTGCCTGACCTGTCTGTTCCGCTTGGTGCCCTCTTATTCACTGTGCATGTTTTTTTAAACATCTAAACCCTAGGTTATAGGTCTGTGGCAGGATCTCACTGGCTGTTTGTTTTTTCCCATGCTCTGTCTTCTTCATTGGTCTCGATCTGAACGTAACAGGGGCTGTTCCCAAATAACACAAGAACAAGACCCTTAATGCCAAACACAAGGGAGCAAAGGCTAAACTGGAAGGGATGTGTGGGAAACAAATCACTTTTATTAAAAATATCTGAATAATTTTAGAGCAAGATGCCAAGCATTAAAATAGGTATCAGAATGTTTATCCTATGCTATTCATCTGCCAGTTTTACTACTTCATATGATTTGATTCACCATCTTCTTCTTGGATTCCAAATGCTTACTCTGGCAACTTTTGTTAACAAATACTGGCTACTCTGCAATAAGTAGTGCTACCAATTTAAAGCAAACAGTCAACAATTGTGCAACATTTTTTGTTGAGTAATTACTAAGAAACAACTGTATAATATGCGTGGGAGTTTTATTGACCTGTTGGAGCCTGGAGCCTAATAAATGCAAACAGGATTGAATAAATACAATACAGGATGGTAGCCGTTCTCTTGAAACCCATTGTCCAGAAAGCTTCAAATTTTTAAAAAATAATTTACTTTAAAAAATATTTAAAGGTTTCCACGATTTTCTAGTAGACTTAAGGTATGAAGATCCAAATTACAGAATGATTAGTTATCCAGAAAACTCCAGGTCTCAAGCATTCTGGATAACAGGTCTCATACCTGTATATGATATTTTAGGACCAGAGAATTCAGCAAATAATGTAGAAGCTTACACTTAGGGAAGTTTGATGTCTCATAAACAAGAAACAAAATAAGGTTTTAGACATAAGAATCATTTTCTTCTTCTTTTTAGAGGGTCACAGGTGCTGAGCAGAGAGGAATTTTTCATTAAAACATCTATTTGCAGTGTCATTTTCTGAAGGGTCTGAAGGGTAAGTCACCAGCTGTGGACAGCAAGACATAAAAGAAAGATAGTAGAGTAGCAGCAGCAGGCCTGACAGTAGCTTTGTCGATGGCTGTCATGAGAGGCCTGATTTTGTATTGCCAATCTATTAAACAGAGGTTACAAATATGTAAGAAAGCTATGAAAAACATTATAGCAATAAAAAAAGGAATGTCACAATTATAATACAGTAAAATGGACAGTAAAAGAACACTCAGTCCTATGATCTTGTAAATGTTTATGCATTTGTTTGTTAGTTAGATTGGATATAGTATGACCGGATACAGCATTTCTCATCCTTTAACCCATGAGGATTTTAAAAGGTGGTTTCGGTCCAAAAACATGGGGCCCTGAGGTGCAATGATCTTTCATGTCTCATAGCCCTTGCTGTGTTCTTTCAGGTTCCCAAAAACCACTCATTTGCACATGGGATCAATTATCATTCTTATATCTGGAGAAGATAAAAAAACACTTTTTTCACAAAACTTCAGTCCCCCAGTAGCAAAGACCCACCATTCTATCTGACTAGAATCAGATTTCTGTATTACAGCTACAAATCAAGCTCTTTGAATAGCTAATAACACTATACTTTTCTTTTTAAATGTTTTCTAAATCTTCTCATAAACCAGAATGTGTGTGATAAAGAAAAATGAATATGTATTTTTTAAAAATGTTTTTAATCAATTGTATGGATTGATATTATTTTTTATAGGCCAAGCTAATAAGTCAAAGGAGGTAAATTTATGTATGGGCTGTTTTCTATTAAATGAGAATTTTTTTTTTATTAACAATTTTAGAAATGTTTACATCTCTTTTTCTTATATAGGCTATATTAGAAGATAAAGCAGAGGGAAATAAATGGAGAAGAAGAATAAAGGAGAGACAGGAGTACTGGCTTCTTTTCGCATTAAGGTAAGTTATTGATTTGTTTAAACAAAACTAATGAGTTTCTTTGATGGGGTTCACATTCCATGTTACATCATTCATATATTCTTGCCTATACTGTAGTTTTGTTTGGTTTGTAGGTCCTGGTTCTTTTATGCAGTTCACCCTTTTATTTTAGTCTTTACTGCCCAAGGGTGATTTGGGAGTATGTATGTTCATATAGCTGTATCTGTTCTTCTTCGGTTTTTATTTCTTTAAGTATCGGGAGTGTGTTCTTCCTCCAACTTTTTGCTACCAAGCCTCTGCTTGCTAAGAGTATTCGTGTAATTGATTTTTTGACTCTTTTGTCTCTTTGTTGTGTATCACAGCCTAATAGGGCTAATTCAGGTTGAAGCTTGATGCTTAGGCCCGTGGTTTCCTTTATTAGTTGATTAACATTTTTCAGTAATTTATTGCAATTGGGCATGACCCCCCATATACTGTATGCAGCAGTGTGCCTACTTATATCTCCAACAAAGATTCGATGCATTAGGAAAGGCTTTGTGTATTGTTTCTGGGGTCATGTACCATCTATACATAAGTTTGGTGGTCAGTTCGTGATGGCAAAGTGCTGGAGAAAATGTGGATGTTTGCGTGAATAGTGTATGACATATGCCTGTGTTTAGTGGTATTTGTAAGTCCTTTTCCCACTTTTCCATTGCCAATGGAGGTTTATCCATGTTCTTTTGTTGTAGCAAATTGTAAATAGTCGTAGTTCCTTTCTTTTTACCTGTGGATATCCAGCATTTAAGCTTGTTGGTTGGTATACTCCTATCCATTCCTTCATATGAAGTTATTCTTAGGTACGTATTGAACTGAGCGTTTGGAAGTTTATATTTTTTTTTGTAAATTGGAGGTTTTTAGTCCCTCCTGGTCATATAGGTCTCCTAGTTTTGTTATGCCTACTTTTACCCATTGGTTCAGTGTAAAGTCTGGTATCACTTCTTCCAAGGTGTTTATTGGCAGTAGTGTGGTCAGAGGGTTGGTTAGGCTGCGATTTTCTTTGGTTGTGTACCAGGTCAGTAAGGCTGCTTTGATGGATTGGGGCATGTTGTCCAAGATTGTTCGGTGGTGTACATGGAACATTGAAAATGTTCCAAATGAAAGCTAGTAGTAATCTTTGGATTTGTTGAAAAAATGAGTTTTATAGCAGAATGGGTAGTGCTCTAAATTTGTATAGAATTTTAGGTAGAATCAGCATTTTCACTGCATTGATTCGTCCTACCAAGATACATAGGTAGTTTTCCATGATTGTAGGGTTGTTTGGGTATCTTTCAGTATTTGGGCATAGTTTTGTTGGTAGAGATGTATACGATTCGCTTTTATTTAGTGCCCAGGTAGCTAATTGCTTGTTGAATTTATAATGTGATAAGGTACCGAACTGATCAATCAATTCGAATAAATCCTGTAAAGCAATTTCAGGGTTAGTTATTGTTCATGCAATATCATTGACAAACAGTAGTATCTTATGTTCCTGAGGTTCTATTGTAATGCCTCTGATTTTTTGTGATTGCTTTACGACTTGGGCTAGTGGTTCTATACTTAGAATGTAGATAAGAGGTGAAACGCGGGCACCCCTGTCTAGTTCTATTTGTTAACGGGAAGGGATCTCATATGAATCCATTCACATTTACTTGGGCTGTTGGGTCAGAGTATAAGGCCATAATAGCAGTAATTAGTGACGTTGAGATTTTGAATTTTTCTAGCACTAATTTAAGATATGTCCAATTCACCCGATCACGTTCTCAGCGTCCAATGCTAATACTAAGGATGGTGTATTTTCTTTGTGTAGTTGCTGTATCAGGGTGATAAGTCTTCTTGTGTTATTATGGAGTTGGCATCCTTTTACAAAGCCTGTTTGTTACTGATTAAGTGTGGTAGCACTGATTGCAATCTTTTTGTCAGTATAGATGCGTATATATTTTTTAGGTCACTATTTAGTGAGGATGTAGGGTGGTAGTTGAGCACTGTGTGCTTTCCTTTTCTGGCTTTGGTATTGTCGAAATATATGACTTCAAAATTTCTTGGTGAAACTTCCCAGTAGTGGCCGCTGCATTTAAGGCTCTGGTAAGGTAGGGGGATAGTAAGTTGCTAAAGGTTTTGTAATACATGTTTGCGTATCCGTCTGGACATGGGGCTTTGTTTTTTGGTATATTCACATTCAGGACTTCCTCTGCCATTATTGGACTAGTTAGAGTGGACATTGCTGTATTTGGTAGTCTTGGTAATAGTACTTGTTCTAAGAATACACAAATGAACTTCTCTGAGGGCTTAATTGTCAATAAGTTGTCCTTCAGGTTGTAAAGTTCACTATAAATATCTTTGGGGTTAATTTGGAATTACTGGGTGGCTGTTAGTATTCTCCCTATTCTATGTTGTAGGGTTTCTAGCACTAGTTGATTTTTTAGAATAACCATTTGCACTGTTGCCCATGACAAAAGTTATACTTTTAAGCTTTGTAAGTTGGGGTTGGTATCTGCCTAGGATGGGGAGATTTACTTATTCTTTAAGTTTGTTTTCTTCCTCTATTTTGTTGGGAGAAGGGGCAGTACATTTTTGCTGTTATTACTTGTTTCTTTTTATTAGTAACTGTTCCTGTTTTGCTCTGACTAGTTTGGCTTTATGTGTTGCCATACTAATCAGTTGTCCTCTAATCACTGCCTTATGGGCACACCAGAGGTTTAGGTCTGTAGTGTCTGCACTATCATTGAGGGAGAATAAATATGATATGCTTGACTCTAGTTGGTTATGTATGTTCTTGTCTGATAAGAGTGCATTATTGAGTCTCCATAGAGACTCGTCTCGTAGTGAATTGATGTTTTTCTTGGAGCATGAATTCTACCATTGAGCAGGCTGTCCGTTTTGTATTTTTAATTTTACACTGTGAGGTTAATTTAAGCATTTGTGGGTAGGTAAGAAATAAGTCTTGAATAATATTCTTAAATATGATTTGTGGTGGGCTGAATAGTATGTAAAGTCCTTTATTGTGGGGTTGTGTACTATCCATATACTGTGTCATACTGGTTATATTGCTCTAAAAGTTTGGTGAACTTTAGGGATGTTTTTGTTACTATTCTGCTGTAGTGTATAGGTAATAGATCTGTTTGAGGTGTTCTATCCATATCTGGGTCCAGTACATTATTAAAGTCCCCCCCCCTATTATGACCGTAAGATGAGGGGTGGGTGAAATATTGAAAAAAAAAAGATTAAAAATGGAACAGGAAAATGTTGAATGAAAAAAAAGTAGGTAAGAGGAGCACATAAGAATAGAAAGTTCTGAAAGAAAGAAAAGGAAAACAGGAGGGAAAGAATAAAAAGAAGAAACATGACGCTATAAAATTGTGAGTAGTGTGTTGTCAGTTAAATCTGTAAAGGTCGGGCCCTGTGCCCTGTAACAATTCTGTGTGTTGTTCTTGGTGCACTGGTAGAGCTGTACCTTATTTTGTAATGTAACTTCCAGTAGGGGGAGGGGTACAAAGATTGCAGTTTTATTCTATCTACTTACAGAACAGCAGCACTATAATGAAGGATACTTGCTTTATATTGTTTTAAATGTGTGTGCAGCATTGTGGACATGTTAGAAACAAACTCATTTATTGAGTTTATTTTTACAGATTCCAACTGCATACCAATTAGTTTTAGTTCTACTTTAAACAACAGTACAATTCAAACAGAAAAATAGAGGCTATGCAAGTTTGTTTAGTACCACACGTCTCTCATACAGATTCTGCTCTTGGTTTTGGAAAGGCTAAAATAAAAAAAAGCTGTAAATATTGCCCATTAAATGTATATATTCGTACCAGCAGGAATTTCTACATTAAATTTTTCATGAATTCTTTTTAAAATAAGTGTCAAGCTGCACTGAAAAGGATATCCCTGCTGCAGTCTAGAAATCCTTCTATTCAGGGCACACACACTTGCAATTAGTCTCAGCAGTGCCCTGTGCAAGCGTACAATGATCTTCTGGCTTCCCTGTGAAGAGATAATGTTCGGGTCATGGGTCACGTGATCTACCTGTACGTCATCCCTGAACTCTCTGCCCCCCCCCCCCCGCATAGACCCACCACTCAGATTTATGCTTCCCAGTTGCCTGGATACAAATGGAAGCTTTGAAGCTCCTGCGCTCTGGTTTTTGTTTTTTTTACATTTTGTCAGAGGCGGAGGAGCTGAAGACAAGCAAATATAACCAGCATTCGGGTCTGTCTGACTGAGGTCTGTAGTAATACACCATTCATTTTTTATAAAGCACAATTCTATATAATTGATTTATATTTAAAAAAAATACAGCTCCCTGTATTTTTTTCAAGCACTAGCTATGAAGCGCAGGGCGGAAGTGATGCTGCGATTTTAAAATGGTGGCTGCAAAGTTTCACGTGTGACCACATTTCTGAATACTCATGCACAAAGACAGTAATAATATTGAACTTTTCAATGTGACGTTTAAGGAGGGGGGGGTTTCAACAGTGTTGAAAATCTGCAAGAAAAAAACAGAAAATTCTTCTGCAGCAAACAGCAACTCAAACTGTCATACCTAGATGCCCAAGTAGCTCCCTATTATCTTTTCCATCACATACTCTGGGCTACTGTCAGTTACCTGATATTAAGGGCCCACACAATAATACAAATATATATAATTGTCTATTTTAGGGATGGCTTTCTACCAATTCATGTTGACAAGGTTTATTTCCACAGAAGTAATTTCTGAAATGATCAAGAACCTCTCGAGAATTCCACCTTCAGCAATATCTCTCTACATGCAGGCTTCAAGCAGGAATTGGAGTCAAGCCATTTATTTGCAAAACATCAATGGGCTGTACTCCCTTTTCCAAGATAATACATTAAAGGTAAACAAAGCTACATGAAGAGAGACATTTGTGATTGTGGGATGCTAATTATATTTAGAAAATGTCTTATTTCCATGTGTTGAAGCTTACTTTACAATTTAATAATAGCTCTCCTTCAACTATGCCACAAAGTTTACATAAAAGTGAAGTTAATATAAGTAAGTACAGTATAGATCTCAGAGTCAGGCTCTGCTCTTGATCTTATTATTGAAGTGCTGGAAATGTGAGTATTTTGCACTCAAACATATCCCAGGATTTTTGGGGGTTTAGGTGCACAAATACCCCATCCAACAGCAACACTCTGAATCTGTTGGGTGTGGGTTTGGTCCAGCCTTACTGTACATAAAACTAGTTAGACTACAACATGCTGATACCAATATGCAGCAGTCAGTGTCTCATCTTACAATTATAAATTCCTTAATTAAAACTAAGGAAATACGGGGGGCATGACCTTGACATGGTTCGGGACAGATGCATGTGCTGAGAATTCCATACCCCGAACCATTTCTTTTGCTTATAGCTAGACCCGACTGCATCAAATTCATGAAGGGCAAAACCAAGAAAGGTCTAAGAAGTCCAGAGCATTAAGACCCATTTTAGAAGGCACAGTTTGTGAGGTTTTTCAGCACCACTCTGTGTTGTCCTCAGATATGCAGGCCAAAGCACAGGAATAGGCGCCATCTTGGAACCTGCTATTGGCAAATCAAGCTCAGCAGAACCAGTTACTCGAGGAAAAAGAGAACACAGACCTGATGACAAACCAAGGGACACTGGCAAGTATACCAGACTATTCCCCTAAACTCCAAATAGCAACAATACAGTCTTCAGCTTCACTGCTATGGAAGAGTAGGGATGAATGGCGATTATCAACTGTGTCACCCCCGATAGCATACTCTATATCTGATCTATATATACGGGGAACTATAAAAAATCCACAAGCACTGACAATGAGACTTTACTTAAGGACAAAGACTGTATATCAGAGATAAAGGCAGAAATTAAGTCTTCCTGAAAGCAGTCCTCAGGGGTATCTTAATCAAGCACGGAGCTAGATTTAAAAAAAAAAAAAAAAAGCCCATTCACAACATATCTCCAATTTGCTTCATGACTGAATTCTTAAAACAGCAACATAAAAACTCCCTTCTGGAAGATACCCTGAAGGAGCTGACAGCTACGGAGCGTATTCTGTATGTACAGTACTGCAAAAGACTTTATTATGAACACAGTGGGAGTAAATGCAAGAAGTAAAAGAACCACCCTGTGGCTTAATACAGAAGTAAACAAGTTGATAGGAAAGAAGAGAAAGACATTTAAAAACTACAAGTCTGTGGGGACAAAAGCTAAATTTAATGAATACAAACACTAAAATGAGGAGCGCATTGCTGCAGAGGCTAAGACTAACCCAAAAAGTATTTTAACAGAAAAAAGATACAGGTTGAGAGTGTAGTTCCTTTCAATTATGGTACCAATATGGTTGTAACAGATACAGAAAAGGCAAATGTGCTAAATCAGCTGTTTCTCTTCACTGTATACAATAGAGGAGTCAGAGTTCCATGACCCACCTCAAAGCTGCACTGTTGGCTCAGCTCAATCTAGTCAGTGGCTGACTCAGGACATGGTTCAAAAAGCTTTACTTGTGGACAAGGCACCAGGGCCAGTTGGAATACACCCTCATAGTTATTATATCACCCCTTAAGCACCTCTTCTCCAGCATGAACATCCTCAATTTGGCCAGTCTTTCTGATTTTCCATACCTGATTAGTTGCCCTTCTCTGGACTGTCTCTAATTCAGTAATGTCATGTTTGAGCACTGGAGACCAAAACTGTACAGTATATTCTAGATGGGGCCTTACTAGTGCTCTATACAGTGGAAGAATGACCCCTTCCTGCCGTGAATGAATGCCCCTTTTAATACAGCTCAAAACTTTATTTGCCCTTGATGTTGCTGACTGGCATTGCTTGCTACATCCCAGGTGCATGACTTTACATTTATCAACATTGACTCTCATTTGTCACTTAGCTGCCCAGATTGCCAGTTTGCCAAGTACCTGTTGCAAGGATGCTGCATCCTGGATGGAATTTATTGGGCTGGATAGTTTTGTGTCATCTGCAGACTGATACATTACTTACAATACCCTCATTAATGAAAAGGTTAAATAAAAGTGGACCCAATACTGAACCATGAGGGACCCCACTAAAAACCGTACTAAAAACCGTACTCCAAGTACCATTAACAAACACCCTCTTTACCCGATCCTGTAGCCAGTTTCCAATCCAAGTGCAAACGACTTCATTAAGCCCAACAGACCTTAGTTTAAAAAGCAGTCGTTTGTGGGGCACGGTATCAAATGCTTTGGCAAAATCTACATCTACTGCTCCCCCTTTATCCAGCATCTTACTTGCCTCATCATAAAAAGCAATCAGATTTGTCTGACATGACCTATCCTTCATAAAGCCATGCTGATTGCTGCTCATAATAAGTATTTCAGCAGTGACATAATGTTTATTAGAAAATATGCAATATGCATCATAACAAAATTAGACAGGTGCATAAATTTGGGCACCCCAACAGAGATTACATCAATACTTAGTTGAGCCTCCTTTTGCAAATGTAACAGCCTTTAGACACCTCCTATAGCCTTTGATGAGTGTCTGGATTCTGGATAGTGGTATTTTTGACCATTCATCCATACAAAATCTTTCCAGTTCAGTTAAATTTGACATGCCGAGCATGAACAGTCTGCTTCAAATCATCCCATAGATTTTCACTGATATACAATTTGGAGGACTGTGACGGCCATTCCATAATATTGTACTTCTCCCTCTGCATAAATGCCTTTGTAGATTTCGAAGTGTGATAAGGGTCATTATTGTCTTGTTTGAATATCCAACCCCTGCGTAACTTCAACTTTGTGACTGATGCTTGAACATTATACTGAAGATTTTGTTGATATTGGGTTGAATTCACCCAACCCTCGACTTTAACAAGGACCCCAGTCCTTGAACTAGCCACACAGCCCCACAGCATGATGAAACCTGCACCAAATTTGATAGTAGGTAGCAGGTGTTTTTCTTGGAATGCGGTGTTCTTCTTCCGCCATGCAAATAACTAAATTTTTGTCTCATCAGTCCAAAGCACTTTGTTCCAAAGTGGCTTGTGTAAATGAGCTTTTGCATACAACAAGTGACTTTGTTTGTGCTGTAAGTGCAGAAAGGGCTTTTTTCTCATCACCCTGCAGATGTTCCTATACACCATCTGCAGCAAAATGTTCTTGCAGGTCTTTGGAGGTGATCTTTCACTTGTCTAACCATTCTCACAATCCTCCGCATATGTATTCTCACAATCCTCCTGTATTTTTCTTGGCCTGCTAGACCTGGGGTTTACAGCAACTGTGCCTGTGGCCTTCCATTTCCTGATTACATTCCTTACAGTAGAAACTGACAGTTTAAACCTCTGAAATAGCTTCTTTTGTAGCCTTCCTCTAAACCATGATATTGAACAATCTTTTTCTTTCAGATCTTTTGAGAGTTGCTTCGAGGATCCTATGCTGTTACTCTTCAGAGGAGAGTCAAACAGAAGCACAACTTTTAATTGGCCACCTTAAATACCTTTTCTCATGATTGGACACACCTGCCTATGAAGTTCAAGGCTTAACGAGCTAATCCAACAAATTTGGTGTTGCCACTCAGTATTGAGCAGTTACATGCATTCAAAATTACAATGGTACCCAAATTTCTGCACAGCCAGTTTTTCACATTTGATTTAATTTAATACAACTGAATACTGCATTCACTAAAAATCTTTGTTCAGAAAACACCCCAGGATGGAGAGAGAGGAGACAGAGGGGAGTGAGAGAGGGGTGAGCGACGGAGAGGAGGGAGGGAAGGGAATACGTGGTTATGGAAGCTAGCTCATAGTATAAGTTGATCCAGGGACTGGTCTGGTCTCCATCTTGGAGTGTCAGGTAAGTAAATAAAATCACTTGGGGGTGCCTAACTTTTGGCACCCCAAAGTGATTGTATTTACTTACCTGAGACCCTGGGCCAGTGCTCCTATCAGCAGAAAACTGAACCGGCATGGGGTTCTTCCAGCGAGCACCACAGATCGATCCTCTACCTGATTCTTCTATCTTCTTGCGGTGTGTATGTGAAGTAGAGTCGAAAGCCGAACTTTAGCGAAAAAGCTGGCTATTTAATTCTACTGCATATGCGTCTGCCCCAAAAAATTTGAAAAGTGAAGAAGATGATTGCTTAGTGGTTCTCGCTGGCAGAACCCTGGGCCGGTGCAGTTTTCTGCTGATAGGAGCACCGACCCAGGGTGTCAGGTAAGTAAATACAACTACTTGGGGGTGCCTAACTTTTGGCACCCCCAAGTATAAATTACTTTCCTTCTCCTTTACATTTAGCATTTGCAGTGTATATTAGCAATACTCCACATAAGTATGTTGAAACCACTGCTAAGCGAGTTATACATTATAATGCATTTTATGAGCATTTATTATTGCTCATTGTATTACATTGGTGTGTGTTATACAGTCTGACAGTACTGGGGTAAAAACAGTCCCCGAATCTATCAGTGCATGTGTGGATTAACCCGAGTCTCCTGCTTGAGGAAAGAGGTTATGAAAAGTGGCAGTGCAGGTTGACTACAGTCCTCCATGATGATACATTCTGCCTTTTGGAGATATCATGTGGTGTAAATCTCCTGATTTGCTGGTGGTGTGCTGAAGATCTTCTGAGCTGTTTTCACCACTCTTTGCAGGGCTTTATTTTCTTGTGCAGAGCAGATGCCATACCAAGATGTAATACAGCCTGTGAGGGTAGACTCCACAGCACACCTGTAGAAACTGTTGAGGACTGTGGTGGACATCCGGGATTTCCTCAGACGCCGGAGAAAGTGAGAAAGTGAAGTTGTTGGTGAGTCTTGTTGATAACAACTGCTGTGTGCTCTGTCAACTTTAGGTTAGCATTGAGGATAACCCTAAGGAACCTGATGCTGCTGACTCTCTCCAAAGTGTCTACTCCAATGTAGATGGGAGCATGAGCCGCATCTTGTTTCCTGAAATCCATGACCAGTTCTTTCATTTTTCTGACATAGAGAGAGAGAGAGAGAGAGAGAGAGAGAGAGAGAGAGAGAGAGAGAGAGAGAGAAGTTATTCTCCTAACACCACTGAGGCAGGAGTCTCATTATTGCTGGTGATTAGGCCCACAATGGTGGTGTCATCAGCGAACTTAATGATGGTATTAGAACTGTGTCTGGGCACACAGTCATGTGTGAAAATGAACTACAGCAGCTGGCTCAGGACGCTTCACTGTGGAGTGCCGGTATTGAGGATTAAGATGGGTGAAGTGATTTTGCCAATCTACATGCTGTGGTCTGTTTGGGAGAAAGTTCAGGATCCAATTGCACAGATTAGCAACAGATTAGTCTCAGTCCTAGCAGCTTCTGGATCATTTTTGTGGGAATGACTGTGTTAAATGTAGCTGTAATCCACAAATAACACTGAGGCATAGCAGTCTCTATTGTCCAGATGAGTCAGGGTGGTGTGAATTATTTGTGAAATAGTGTCCTCAGTGGATCTGTTGTGGCGATATGCAAACTGCAGGGGTGGGTGGCAAACTGTCTGGAATAAAGTTCTTAAAGGGGTTGTTCACCTTTAAAGTAACTTTTATTATGTTATAGAACTACAAATTCTAAGCAACTTTTCAATTGGTTTTCATTATTTATTTTTATAGTTTTATAGTTATTTGTCTTATTCTTCTGATTCTTTGCAGCTTTCAAACGGGCGTCACTGTCCCCTTCTAAAATGTATGTATTGTTATTGCTACTTTTTATTACTGATCCTTCTATTCAGACCCTCTCCTATTAATATTCCAGTCTCTTATTCAAATCAATTGCTAGGGTAATTTGGACCCAAGTTACCAGATTGCTTAAAATGCAAATTGAAGAGCTGCTGAATAAAAAGCTAAATAACTCAAAAACCTAAAAAATTAAAACTTTAAAACAAATTGCATATTGTCTCAGAATATCACTCTCTACATCATACTAAAAGTTATCTCAAAAGTAAACAACCCTTTTAATGTGTCTTAGCACCAGCCTCTCAAAGCACTTATTATTTTCTATTTCCTTTTTCTAATTACATCAGTTTTTGGAAACTATTATTTTTCTTCTCTTATCTCCATACTGCTCATAAGGCAATGCTGTTATTTGTTAAGAGCTTACTACCTAGGTCTGTCTTATGAAATGCTCAATTTTGGTAAAGTGTTTTGTATAATGAACACATAGCAATTATAAATGAAATTGATACTATAAACTGAAGACTGGAGTAACCTATAGATGGGGCATGGGCAGGGGTGCTTCGCCAATGAGGCGGGTTGAGGCTGTCGCCTCAGGTGGCAGCACCCCACTAGGTACCAATGCTGCTCCTGGTACTTTAAGAGCGAATTTCCGGGGGAGGGGGGGGCAGCAACAACTGCTGCTGCCTCAGGTGGCGGAGGGGCCAGGATCGCCCCTGGGCATGGGGCAGTCATTTGATAATTATGCTGTGTAACATAATTATGAACCTGCCCTACGTCACTCTCGGAGTTGTAAAATATAAAAATTGGTCTCTCTTGTTAAACAAAAAATATAGTTACAATAGTAGGAGTAAATGTTGACCAATCACTTGTGCATAGTGCATTATAACTTTTAACCAAACTAATTCCTTGTAGCTTGCACTTGATCTACAGGAAGACAAAGCTTAATCTAAAGCTGTCACCACTTTGCCTAAGAAGTATAAAAAAAAAGTTTCTGAACTTTAAGGGCAATTGGACCAGTACCTGGATCAACTTCATACATTTATAGCCTAGCCTCCTATCATTATGCCTTCTAGACAGGGTTGGACTGAGCTGACGGGACACCGGGAAAAACCCGGTGGGCCCCCGCCAGCCCAGACCCCCTCTCTCGATCTGCCTGGCCCTCACCAAAACCAATTGCGGCCATGCGCGGTGTCGATCGCGCCGTTCGCTAATGCGATCCGCGCTGTACCATTCACACATGCGTGCCAGGTTTGTAGCCCAGTGGGCCCCCGAAACGTCCAGTCCGACCCTGCTTCTAGATCATGAAAGTCTTAAATATACATAAAAGACAAACCACAGCACTTACACTTGAACTGCTTCTCCAGTTCCTGTTGCTTCACTACTGTCACATTATTTTATATCAGATAGCTGTTGATTAGTATTATACCAACCTATACCTCAGGAACAGTGCATGTTGCACTTTAATTGTGTATGTAGGTGTAGATGGGGGCCTGAAGAGGAATCATGCATGACACAAATTGTTGCACTTTAATTGTGTATGTAGGTGTAGATGGGGGCCTGAAGAGGAATCATGCATGACACAAATTGTTTTCTACAAATAGTTACTTCCATCAGTGTTTTATGGCAAGGTATTCTATATTGTGCTGCTTAGTAATTATAGGTAGTGGTTGTTGGTAACACAAATAAATGTGATTGGCAGACTAGCACAGGTGGGCTAGGTACTGACACGAGGGAATAGATGTAGTTAAGGTGGCCATACATTGGCAAATCTGCTCATTTGGAGAGGTCACAAAACAAGCAGATTTAGCCCATTATATGCCCACATTGAATGGACAATGTGGGGCTGATCCAGTAATAGTCTCTAGGGTCCAACAATTGTATCACAGTGCCTGGAATGAAAGCCCATCCCATTGTACCAATCACTTCTCAATGTAGGACTGACTGATAATTTTGTTGTCTATTCAGCATCAAGAAAGAAAGTAGGCCAGCCCACTGTCTTACCAAGATTGGACAGTAAAACAGAGAGAAATACTTTTCACATTTGAAGACAGAGCAAAGGTTTCACATTGGAAATGGTATCTTTTGTTTTTTTTCTCTGAATTTCTTTGCAGATTCAGAGAAAAAATCTACTTTCCCTGCATTCCCAGTTATGTGCTCTCTATGTTGCTGTGTGTGAGCTCACGTAAAAACTTTTGTGCACTCACACATATGCACACCTTAGAGGGAACATTGGTGCCAAGTGGCTTGATGGGTAATGTGCTTATGGTAATAAGCAGCCACTTTCTCTTGATGTCTAATGTTTTGGGGTACAAGTATACACTTTGTTTAGACATCACTCTAAAATGTACTTGTTGTCTTTCATTCTATTGGTCTTTTGTTGAAGAAGAGCTCCTAATGAAATGATACTGACAGTGTGCATAGCTGTCTGTCTGGGAGCCATGATTCCTTAAGTTAACAGTAGGTGCCAACACACATGGATATGTGATGGCAACACATCTTACTTGCTGTTAGTTTCAGCTTGTACACCACTGAAAAGGATTCTCACAACCTAAATCTATCTATCTCTGTGTCCAGTAATATGCAGAATTTCCTCCCAGGTGTAAGAACCCATACATAATCATTATCTATTAGTTCAATATCTAATAATACTTCAGCTATCTGGTTATTGTTAATTGTTTGACTTGGAACTAATTCTGTACAGACACACTTGGACATACTGTATGTGGATTTTTAAAGGGTGTATTCTTTAAATGTGGGCATTGCTTGAATATATTGCATTATGCCTGTGTCTTGTCCGCACCAACTAAAAACATCTTCTACTGCCTATGTGAAAAGGCTGTAAGTATCTCCCTGCTGTAAGCAGATAGTTTAGTCCCAGAAGTAAAGATTTCTGACACCATTTTGAGAGTCACCAAGTCAGAGGCAGGAGGTAAAAGAATTTTTGCAGCAAAGTTAGGATGTATTTTCAGATTTACCATGATGAACCACTGTGATAAAACATGATATCATGACAGAGCCTGGCATAAAGTCAGACCGGCAGCTCACAGGCTGGTGATCTCAATTGTTAAATAGGTGCTTGGGGGAATAGAAGAGTCAGTGAATGGTCCAACATCATTGTCGTAAATAAAAAGCCAGATAGCAGTGTCAGTTTTGTAATTTCAGTGTCCATTATGTTATAACTGGGGTGGGGATGGTTGTGTGCGCGGACGGCAGGCTCTAGGGCCATGTGGCCTCAGGCACAATTGAGGGAAATCCAGCCCTGGTAGTGCCTGCCTCAAACAAGCTCTTAGGGTGTCAGTTCAGGTTAGTAACTGACTATGCTCCTCTAACATGGATGGCACAAAACAAGGGAAAAAAAACAGAGTAAGAGTAAAAATGGCAGGTAACTGTTTTTTGCAGTAAAAAAAAACACTAACCAGGGAGACAGCAGTGAAATGATGATTCTCTTTCCAGTGTACACACTATGGTGGCCAAATGTGCTTAACTCACAAGTTTGAGTGGGGGTGATATGTAGCATGATCACAGTGAAAGTTATAGAAGAAAGGTACATCCCTCCCAGAATCTTCTATTAAGGCTCTTACAGACGACTTACAATTTTTACCTGCGCTCCCCTGTGGCTGCACTCACACAGATGCATGTAAGCGTTGAACGCAGGTAAAATGCAACATGCTGCGTCCCAACCTGCGTTCATCGCTTACATGCGTCTGTGTGAGTACAGCCACATTGAAAAGGATTCAGTGCATCTACTCCTGCGCTGGGGAGCGCAGGTAAAAATGCTTGTCTGTAAGAGCCCTTAAGAAGAAAAATGAGGATCTGCTCAGGTGTGAGCTCTGACTGATCAGTCTCACCAGTTATTAAATGACTGGTTTAAGAGAAAGCTCTACTCAGAAAGGATGGTGAGCCACTGGAGATATGCTATCTAAAAAAAACTAAATAGTTTACAAATGTACACAGTGTAATAAAGTATTAAAAATGACATAAAATCATGATAGTATTCCTTTGAACAGTATAAGTGATCCCACTTGGTAGCAACGCTTACAAATAAAAAAAACTGAAAAAGGGCCGCAAAGCAGTTGAGCGTTGTAGGCTTTAATATCTATGATGACAGTCTTAGTAAAGATTAACTTTGTACGGTGATAAGTGCTACAAACTCCAGGGAATTATACAGGATTTTCACTGTTGACAGGATACCACGTCTAGTAAATTGTTGGTCTGTGACCGTAAGCTGAAAGCCGAATTTGTTATCTGATAAGTCCCATTTTATGTCTAGACAACTCTGTATGAGTGGTTTGTCTATTCCCAGATTTAAAGGGAATGTTCTTCTCAGACCGTATTCTTCATTTGAATAGCCCCTGTGAGAAAAAAAACATTTTTGCAAATCATCTTGTAAGGAGGTAGTGCAGAACCCCTGCACTTACCACCCTTCTGCAGTAGCTCCCTATATGGAGAAGGCACTGAGCCTGTGTCTGTATGCTGTAAGCCATTGCCTAGGAACCAGATGCACAGTGATCTCGGGGCTGCAGGACGTTACACAGCAGCCTGGGAGTGGCCGGCAGGAAGAAGAAGCAGGAAAACCTAGCAGCGAGAGCCACAATGTGGTAAAGGAAAGAGACCCGTGAGTTGCCTGCAGCATAGAGAGCTGTAAGGCCCCACAAAAAGCCGTCATTTGGATCAGGCTGGCACAAGGAAGGCAGATACTGTGCCTGGAGAGACAGAGAGTGTGAGAGGAGTCCGGACTGGAGGAACCAGCACTTGTAAGGGATTCACATCTAGGTATACAAAGTGGCTGGAGTTGCACTACATGTCCAAAAGTGCTTGAAGGTTCTGTGTAAAGCATACAAAGAGACGTTTGGAGTGAGTATTACATTTAAAGTGACGGTATCCTAAAAGAGCGCTTGAAGAATTTAAAGACTCGGGACCTGGGGTTTTCTGGGTAACGAATATTTCTATCATTTGAATCTTCATACCTTAAGTCTACTAGGAAATCATGTAACATTAAATAAACCAAATAAGCTGGTTTTGCTTCCAATAAGGATTAGTTATATCTTAGTTTGGATCAAGTTCAAGGTACTGTTTTATTATTACAGAAGAAAAGGTATTAATTTTTAATAATTTGGATTATTTGATTATAATGGAGTCTATGGGAGATGGCCTTTCCTTAATTCAGAGTTTTCTGGATAATGGGTTTCAATATGGGGATCAGTAAAATGCAAATGAAGAAAGAGACAGGAGGAATGTGCAGTAACCAGTTCAGTTTGGCTTCCTGAATAGTCAGAATGCAGCAGCCATCGAAAGCTTATGTGGTGTATAGCTTCAAAACCAACCATTTAAAATAATAAAGATTAATTACAAAAATGTTTCTTCTCAATGGGGCTATTAAAATTTAAATACCAAAAGCATACCTTGTGTCCTTTTGAGCAGGTTGATAGCCTCTTCAGATTTAAATTCATATACAAACTATCATGTCTCTGCCCCATACTTATTTTCACTTTTATAAGCAGTACTTTGCTTTTTCCTACAACAGCGTCTGATGGACATGCAATTTCAAGACTTTCAAGAGGTATTCTTTACTGCTGATCATGGGCATCCAGAGAGGATGGCAAGGGTGGCAGTTGCCCCCCACCTCTGGTGGCTTATTCTCTGCCTCTCTATTAAAGGAAAACTATAACCTCAAACAATGTAGGTCTTTGTAAGAATATATTGCATAAAACAGCTCATATTTAAAAACTGCTTTGTGTAAATAAACCATTTTCATAATAACATAATATAGGGGCCCATAAGTGTAATGGCCCTTATGGCTTCATTCCTTGCCAGTGCCTCCTTTCCCTGTTGCTGGGTTAAACCCCATGTAACATTATACAGTATTATACATTCACCATTTCCATTGGCTCTAGGTAGTGATCACTTACCTGCAGCAGTGCTGCAACAAAGTGCTTTGCATTGGGAGGTCCTTCCTCTTTGGCCTGCAGCAGTTGACCTGGGCAGTTGTTCCACTGAACCTGGAGTCAACAAGGCCCCAGAGGCATAGAGGTGGGGCAAGCAATTACTTTCACTTTCCATTCAGCACTTACTAGATGTCACTGCTCTCCACACATTCCCCCATTCTCTTCACCATTTAATTGTGTAGCCAGGGCATGTGGACTCATTTACAACCACTTGTTAAGAACATTACCACATGTTTAAAAGACATTTATTAGATGATTTATTAGAGCGTATAAAAGTGTTACCCACATTAAATATGGAATGTAACCTGTGTAGCATCGATACTGAAAGTCTCTATACTCAAGATGAAGGTCTAAAATGCATAGAAGATGCCTTACTTGAGACCTCTGTACCTAATGATTTGATTTACTTTTTACTTGATTGCCTAAATATTGTTCTTAAAAAGAACTATTTCAGATTCAAAGGTGATTACTTCTGGCATCCCCAAGGGACATCAATGGGTGCTGCAGTAGCACCTTCCTTTGCAAATCTTTTTTTCAAATCCAATTTTTTCTAAAACACAAATACAGTAAATGCATTGTAATGGATCTGCGTTATATGGACGACATAATGTTAATATGAAAAGGTGATGTATCCCTGTTCCATGAAATGGTCTCAGAAACAAACACAAAACATTCCACTATTAAGTTTACCTCCGAAACCTCTAACAAGTCACTTCATTTCCTAGATGTACAGCTTACAATTGATGGAGGTAAAATGTCGACAGACTTATATAGAAAAGCCACTGACAGAAACAATTTATTAAAAGCATCAAGTTTACACAATCCCCGTTGTATTAAAGGCATTCCGAAAGGACAATTCTTGAGGGCTAGAAGAATAGTCTCAAACAATGAGGGTTATTGGAATGCTGCAACAACTTTAATTGACAGGTTTAAAACTAAAGGCTACAATGCTACATCCCTTAAAAACACTTCTAAACATGTGGGAGGGTTACCAAGAGATACACTCTTGACTAAAGAAACATGTAATGAGACAGTGGATAAACCGTCAAGAATACCTTTCGTTAGTAAATACTCAATCCATAGTGCTTCAGTTGAAAAAATTATTAAAAGATTTGGCCCATCCTTAATAGGGATAAAACATTAGGCAAGACCTGCCCACAACCCCCTATGTTCAGTTACAAAAGAGGATCGACACTAAGAGACATTCTTTGCCCCGTCGGCCAAAAAGAATAGAAGGAATATTTAAAAGCAAACCAAACATTGGGACTTTTCCATGTCTGAACTGTGTTTGTTGTTCCTCTATCATTAACGGTGCAATTGTACAACACCCAACGAAAGGTAACAGCATCCAATTAAAACACTATACCACTTGCGATACAGAAGGGGTTGTATATATGTTAAAATGCCCCTATGGGAAAGTATATGTAGGACAGGCAAGCAGACAATTTAAGCCCCAAATTAAGGAGCATAGAGGGGACATTAAAAACTTTAAAGCATATACCTATACAGATACCCCAGTTTCACGTCACTTCAATACATGTAGACACAACATGTCACAATTGAAATGGCTAGTGCTAGAAGTACTCGAGGAACCACAGAGGGGAGGGGGGGTGACAGAAAAAAATTGCTGCTACAAAAAGAAGCCCTCTGGATAAACAGGTTATGTGCTTTAGAACCTCTGGGTTTAAATGATCATGGTAAGCTTTTTGTAGATTCAGATACTAATTTTTCTTTCCTTTAGTACTGCCCTTTTGAACATTTTTGAATTGAATTGATTTCTACCGTCTGGTAAGACGAAATATTGCAATGGTTGTTATTGCTATTGTTACCTATAACATGGGCAGCTACTATAATTATACATATTATAACAGAAATGCTGGGAAATTGGTTGAAGGGTGTATGTATCATCCAGATTACTTTCATACTGTTTTTAAGCAACCAGGTAAATGTACATTTTTTCACGGGTCTGTGGTTAGCTGTAATAGCCGGAAAAAGGACCCGGTTTACAAGAGTGTTGAGTGTTGGGTGGGATCCGATTCCAGATGGACAGTCCGGGTTTGCCCAACACCTGAGAGAGGAACAGGTGTTTTCTCTCCTTAAGTAGGGAAGGGATTGTGTCAATCCTGGGGAAAAAAGAGCAGTTAGTGCAGGCCTGTTAGAGAGACAGATTCATGTGAGTACGTGCTGTGCCACAAATACTGTTTTCTGTTAGGTGCTGGATGTTAGATCCTCACCTAGTTAGTTAGGCTCCCAATCTCTTCTAGAATCAAATTACTTACACTCACATTCAAGGCCCTAAATAATGAAACCCCTCCCTATATTTCATCTCTAATCTCCAAATACACTCCTTCACGAAACCTACGCTCTGCTTCTGATCTTCGCCTCGCTTCTCCTCTGATCACTTCTGCCCATTCTCGTCTACAAGACTTCTCTTGGGCTTCTGCTTTTCTCTGGAACTCTCTGCCACAAACTGTCAGACTTTCTCCTACCTTCCAAACTTTCAAGCGCTCCTTAAAGACCCATCTGTTTAAAGAGGCTTATTCGATGTACCTTAATTAATCATTGCTGTATCAAAAATGACAAAGTGTTTATATAATCCTAATGTCTCAATTGTACCCTAATCTTTTAGTTTGTAAACTCTCATCTCTAGGTCCTTCTAACCCTATTGTACTCTGTAATCCTTGTTTGTTATCCACCATTTTTTCCCTGTTTGCTATAACTGCAGTAAAGCACTGCATATCTTGACAGCGCTATATAAATAAATGATGATGATGATTTAAACCCTTATGAGTTGAACTTTATGTCTTTGACACATCTTTGGATTAACGTGAACATAGATACTCTTTGTTACCAAATACTAATTGGTTTGGCTAGTCTACAATCCCTCCTAGCAATTGGCACTAACCAATCAAATGTAAGGTGGGAGGGGCGTTTTGCATTTAAACTTTGCATCACTGTGATTGAATGTTACAATTGAAAAAGAGCCTTGCAGCTAGAAACATGTCGTATGGTGAATAAAGGACACTTCAGCAGCAGCTCTCTGCGCTTCCTGGTATCATTGCCCCTACATGGGATTTATGCTCTGTATTTGAGCAAGGGTGGAAGATACCTGAATATTTATTTACTAAAGGGCTTCACTACACCAGCTTATAGACTTGGGAATGGGCATGGGAATGGACATCGGGTCCCCTATTCTGGTGCACAAACAAGATTTTGAGATGATGCAAGGCTCGCCTTAATAACACTGTCCACAAAATGGCTCCTGCCTGCTTGCTATAATTATGAATTCCCAGACTGAAGGTAATAAGATTCAATTAATTTATATAGTGTAATTGAAGTTTTGCTTGACTAATGTGATAAAATAGGATTTTGAATAATTGGGTGATGGTCCCCTTTAAGTGGCAACTGAGAGAGGAGCTACCTAGGAAAGGTAAAAGGGCTGTGTTACCACAGCTGAGGGAAGTGTGGTTCTGCTGGGAGAGACAGTGCCTAGCAGAAGGGGTCTTGCTGCCAGAAAGAGTGTTGCAGAGGCTGGTGAGCCTGAATTCCTGGAGGGGAGAAGGGACTGGCAGAGGTTAGTGAGCCTCTGAGTAAT
This sequence comes from Xenopus laevis, assembly GCF_017654675.1. Lineage (NCBI taxonomy): Eukaryota > Metazoa > Chordata > Amphibia > Anura > Pipidae > Xenopus > Xenopus laevis. Next base: position 58,226,125 of record NC_054374.1, on the reverse strand, counting down.
GGTGCATGTGTCAAAACCCAGACGGTTTCCATAACACCTTATGTCAACAGGCATAGTGCAGATGCGCCAAGAGAATCAGGCACCCACGTCTCTGCCATGCTGAATAATCGCAAATAATGCTAACCGTACACAGAAAACATTCAGAGAATGTGCCTCCAGAAGTGCAGTTGCCTTAATGTTGATGAATTGGTTGCAATAACTTGAGGTGCAACTTCCCCTGGCGATCACAACAACACTGAAATGTTGGGAACTAACACTACATTATCGGAAATAAACATGGCAATTGCTTCTGTAGGTGCACTTTGCATACTGCATATGTTGTAAGTAAATGACTCGTATGTCTAGAATGAAAATTAACTTTAGTGTGACATTTTTAATTTTAGGTGTACTGTTGAGTGGCTATATACAAATTTGTAAAGAATACAAGGAGTGAAATAGACGACCCTTTTTCTGAGAGTTACGCTTTAAAAAAAGAAAGCACTTTATTACTCAATACTGCAATTCATACTGCAGTTCTGTCATTTAATTCATCAACCAATTAGGAAAGTGACTTGTGAAAGTAAAAAGTGAAAGTGTTTAAAACATAACAACAATTTTTTTTTCATCAGTACATATTCTTTTTACGAACACAAAGTGACTTGGTGCCCAGCGCTGACAGAAGACTCCTCACTTCCCTGATGCACTCTTCGACAAACAACCTTATCAAGAGGCAGAATTTCTGAAATTCAGAAAGATGAATTTCTGCTGTTTAATAAAGCTGTTTGGTGAAACTCTTGTCAGGGCAGTGTGGAGCCTATTTACTTATATTTCCAAACACGGTAGTGTAAGCAAATGTGTGATTACTGTGAGTTGCCATGCATCCATCTTCTGCAATCTCTGTAAGCTGACTGAGAGAATCTGTATGAATCTGCGCCGAGGAGTAAGTATGGAGTATGGTGCATTTCCCGGGGGGGGGGGTAGTTAGCCTGGGGGGAAGAGGGAGGAGAGTCTACCTGGGGTGAGGGTTATGGGTTTTTCCCCCACAGGTTGAATTTTCCTATAAAGGACATGTGAACCCCACCCACAAAAAAATTATCAGTATACAACCTCTTTGAAATCTTTAGATAACTGTTACTCTGGTTGTTAAAAGGTTAACAGTAAGGCTCCCCTTAATCACTTAGAAATCCTTCTCCTCCTGTAACCCTCTTGGCCCCCTCCCTCAGGAATTTGCTTTGGCTGTTGACTTATGAGCATGCTCAATTCTTCTCAGCTCAGATTACTAAAGACACCCTCCAGTCTAATACCAAACAAGAGATAGCATTGTTGGTTCCCATAGAAACTCTAGCTGTCTGATCCTATTTTTTTCTCCTAACCCTCTCTCCTGAGCTTGGCTTAAACATTACAGTTCTCAACCCCAGCAGAACTTTTTATCAAAGTATGTTGTGTCTGTGTAAACTTGCATTCTGAATTACATGAACTTTACAGCATACATATCCTGTTTGCAGATGTCAATGTTACTAATGATGTGTCAAAGGGAAAATAGCAGCCGGGTGAAAGCTGCTATTTGTTTTAGGAAAATTTGATGGCTCTGGCAAATGGAGGGGGTATATGCAGAACAAATGATGTGGCTTGGGTGGGGAAGATATGCCCAACTTATACTTAGGAAAATGCAGGCTTTACATGTCCTTTAAAGTAATAAAAATATAATGCACTGGTAAAACTGGTGTGTTTGCTTCAGAAACACTACTATTGTTTATATAAATAAGCTGCTGTGTAGCAATGGGGGCAGACATTCAAAGGAGAAAAGGCTCAGGTTACACAGCAGATAAGTTCTATAGAACATAATGGTGTTATCTGTTATCCACTATATAACCTGTGCCAAATAGCCTTTTTTCAATTTCCACCCTTGCTACACAGCAGCTTGTTAATATGAACTATAGTAGTGTTTGTGAACAAACACAACAGTTTTACCCGTGCAGGGCAACAGTACATGATATTTTCATTACTTTAAAACACTTTAATTTTTTGGTGTTGTTCCTTTAATTGAATTATACCCTCAGAGCAATGCTATCTTGGGGAATTTTTTTAAAGTAAAACTATACCCCAGAAGAATGTAGGTCTCTATATAATAACAGCTCAGATGTAAAACCCTGCTTCATGTAAATAAACCATTTTCATAATAATATACTTTTTTTTTGTAGGCTGTGCCATTGAGTTATCCTAAATATAAAATTGCAATTTTACAAAATAAGAGCCGTCCCCTGGGATCTGTCTTTTGCTTCTACACTTCTTCCTGTTACTGTATTATTACAGCTGCATTATTTCTGGTCAGGCGATCTCTTAGGCAGCACAGAGACTATCATAAAATGGGAGCTCAATGAAAAAGTGCAATATTTACTTAAATATATATTGCAGTTTGATTCTTTAATATGCCACTTAATGTGATAAATACTGTTGCTCGTGTATTCATTTTGAGAGTATACTTTTTCTTTAAATAAATAAGAAAGGTTCTTGTCTTCCACCCCCCCCCATAAGACATATTAATGATACTTAAATATTTTACAATTTACAAGTATATTGTTAGATAAATAGAAGAATATCTGTTAGTGCAAAGACCAGGCTTTATTTATTAGTGGAGGACAATCCACAATAGTATTTCCAATCGATGTCATCTCCTGTAGGGGATTAATATTAGTCAGTATAAGGTATCTCTGACTGCAAAAAAAAGTGATCAAAGATCTTTTGCTTTTTTGCTTAGAACTACCAGATCTTCACCTTGGAATTTTCTGACCCGGAGTCTCTCTTGCCATATCTGAGGCCAAAAGAGTTCCAGTTGTAGGTAGAGAGATCTTTTTCTCTTTCCACCAAGAACTCCCCTGTAGGTGCAGAAATAGATTGGCTAGGCAGTAGGGAGCCTGTAGACCAGTGATGTCCTGTAGAAAATGATTTCTTCCTGCGGCATAATAGAGCAAGTACAGGTGTCTGTTCTGCCCTCGATGAGTCTGGCATCTTTTCAGGACACAGCAAGGAGCCGAGCCACTGACTCTGTCCAGGCACTTGGCTATATAGCTCACCTGTATAACAGTAACATATTGTCATATTTAGTGTTCCCTTTCAACCACCCCAATACAAGTCATTGACACAATATAGAATTGATTTTGTCCCTAAACTATGTTATCAGTGTGCCAAAAGAATACATTTATGTGGGAAGCCTTTTTGCCAATTTAACACAATTTTCATCAACAATGTGATTTCAAATTTCTATTTTTTCTACTTCTATTTTATTTTTGATGATGTGTGGATCTCCTATATTTTTTAAAAGCTAAAAATTCAAGATTTGTTAAGTGTTTTTTTTTTGAGTGTTTAACCACAAAAACCGCTAATGTAAAAGTTGTCGAGGACCTATAGAAGTCAATGGGAACTGTGAGGATCTTATTCGACTGCTTTCATTAAATTTGGACTTTTAGAGGTTTTCTGATTTTTAGGCTAGGAATTGTTCCTATTTTTTAGCGCATCTTTCAGTGGTTTTTTTTTGTTTGTACTTTTTAAATTCAAGTATTTAATTTTTTTTTAAATAAGTCATGGTTTCAGAAATCACTAAAATGAGAATGCTGATAAATAAACCTCCACAGAGCTCATTTACTAACATTCTGATTTCTTTTTTTCATTCTAATTTTTGTCTCTGTTGGACCTTTTTATTTGCCCGTTCCGATTTTTTTGAGGTTTTCAGATTGTAATTGTCGAAAAAATTTAATTTTTTAGATGCTTTAGTGATATTTGTATATTTTAGCTTATTGATCACAGTTTTTTTCCATTTGCAATTTTTATATTTGGATCTTTTAATGACATTCATGGCATTTGTGGTTGTAGAGAAAATAACTTTAATAGTGGGTTCAAAAAGCTCTAATACCACGACCTTTAATACATTATAAATGGGCCTCAACTCTTACAACTACTTCAACTATTCACTTATTTAGCTAATAGGTGATCCAGAGCAGTTGTGTTTTTTTAATCTGGAAAACTGAGAAGAATTTTTAAAGTTTGATAAATCTCACCCTAATTGCCCCGTTTGATTTCACAGAAAAAACTGTCTCCAGTGTACCTCAGAAAGGAAAAGATATTCATTTACTTTGGAATTCCTGTTGGACCTATCCCCAGATCACCATCTGGTATATTCATCTGGCTATCCCTGACACCAATATAAAAAATGATTTTCCAACTCAGGTGGTACTTCGTAACATGCAAACAGTAATTCACTTAATTTACTTAGGGGCAGATTCACTAAGCTCGAGTGAAGGATTCGAATGAAAAATACTTCGAATTTCGAAGTATTTTTTTGGTATTTCGACCATCGAATTGGTTAAATTTGTTCGAATTCGAACGAAATCGAACGAATCGAACGAAAAATCGTTCGACTATTCGACCATTCGATAGTCGAAGTACTTGCCCTTTAAAAAAAACTTCGACCCCCTACTTCGGCAGGTAAAACCTACCGAAGTCAATGTTAGCCTATGGGGAAGGTCCCCATAGGTTTGCTAACCTTTTTTTGATCGAAGGATTTTCCTTCGATCGTTGGATTAAAATCCTTCGAATCGTTCGATTCGAAGGATTTAATCGTTCGATCGAACGAAAAATCGTTCGATCGATCGAACGAACGTTTAGCGCTAAATCCTTCGACTTCGATATTCGAAGTCGAAGGATTTCAATTCGAGGGTCGAATTTCGAAGTATTTTTAACTTCGAAATTCGACCCTTAGTGAATCTGCCCCTTAATGTTTAAAATAATGTGCCAATGTTTCAGACTTCTCCTAAGACCTTTCTTAAGACCTTTCCTGCCCTGCAGCCACTTCGCTGAAAATGGCTGCCAATTCTATTCATTTGACAGTCAGGTAATACTCCAGAATAAGAAGTAAGTGTTCCTTGACTGATTCATGCTATCTGTCAGCAGTATAAATAAAAGGGGAGCAGTTGGGGAAAAGCATTTTGACTGCTGCCATTCTCCATGAAAGAACTGTGAGAGCACAGTGGTGAATACATTGATTACAATCATGCAGGGATCAAGAGACTTCTCAAAAATGTTAAGATGAATGGCAGCATCTATGATTTAAAACACCAAAGGGGCAATTTTATCAAGGATCAAATTTCGAATAGAAAAAACTTTGAAATTCGAATTCAAAAAGACCAACCGAAATGAAGTCAAAATTTTTGTATTTGGTCGAATAGGTCCATTTTCAATCGAATAGGTCCATATTCGGCTGAATTCGAATCGTTCGAATCGAAGTAATAGCGCATTTGATCAAATTAGATTGTTTTCCCCCTAAAAAATGTTGATTTTTCAAAGTCCATCAATTGACTCCAGAAAGGTTCTAGGAGGTCCCCCATATGCTAAAACAGCAGTTCGGATTGTTTTAGATGGCGATTGGTTGAAGTCACATTTGTAAAGAGACAGTACATGATACTTTTCGATATTCGAATTTTCTAATTTTTTTCAAATTCAGATCGAATTTGGACTATTACCTAGTCGAAGTACACAAAAAATAGCTAGAAATTCGAAAATTCACCTCAATTTGATAAATCTGCTCCTAACAGTCCACTCCATTATGAATAATGTCACTGTAATAACAATAATTAAAATATGCAGCTTTTATAACTGGAAATTTCCCCATCTTCAGCTGTTGGAAGGTACATTTGTCTCACCAATGTGTACATTGCAGAACTCTTGTCTGAAGAGAGAGGCGTCTTGGTAAACATATAACTGGAGAGAAGACACTTACAGTTTTCATTTATCTTGTTTAAGTGGCATTATTCACACTATGTGCATGTAGTTTATGTAACTAGTTCATTTTGACTTTTATTGTATTGATTTTTTATTGATTTTTATAAGTATTTATTCTTATAAGTAGCTGATCCCTACTAGTCTGTTAAATAATTTATAATATGCTCTATTATAAATAATTTGTAACTTTATAGAACATAAACACTGTAAAGCAGTGATTGTATGGGATGATTGAAAATACCTGCATTTCTGGCTGTGCGGTCAGACCTTCCCAAGTGAATTCCCAACAAAAACAAGAACAGATACAAACCGGGCATAATCATCTTTGTTGGCCACAAAAATAGCGTATGTTTTCAGCCTACAGAAAACCAGACAGAAATAGATACTATTGTTAAAAAAGAATGATGTAGCTGTTGTGAGTACCTGTAACTTCCTTTTATCCTGTTTTTATGGGCATGTATAACACATTCTAATGGCCTTTAGAGCATTAGTTACTCCTTCCATCTAACAATGATTAGTGAAAGTATTCTATATACTGTCTCATGTTTGTAAAAAAGATGAATTGACAACATTACAAGTTATACTGAGTCTTCTAACCTTATTACTAATTATCTGCAGGTTTTCAGCCAGCTAAAGCAAATCTGAAGCACACCAAGGGGCATATTTATCAAGGGTCGAATGCGAATTGAAAAAACGTAGAAATTCGAATTCAAAAAGACCAACTGAAATCGGTTGGGTCGAATAGGTCAGTTTTCGATCGAATAGGTCCGTATTCGGCTGAATTCGAATTGTTCGAATCGAATTAATAGTGCAATCGATCAAATTTGATTAGAAGTTTTTCCCCAACAAAAACTTTGATTTTTCAAAGTCCACCAATTGACTCCAAATAGGTTCTAGGAGGTCCCCCATGGGCTAAAACAGCAATTCGGCAGGTTTTAGATGGCGAATGGTGGAAGTCAAATTTTTAAAGAGACAGTACATGATAAATTTAGATTTTTGAATTTTCTTCAAATTCAAATCAAATTTGGACTATTCCCTAGACGAAGCACACAAAAAAAAGCTTGAAATTCAATTTTTTTTCATTTGAAAATTCACCTTGACCGTTGATAAATCTGCCCCCAAGAATTTAAGGTTAGGGCTCTGGTTACATAGTAACGTTTTTAACAGTACCCATTCTATTACTTGTTATAATACCATCACATATTTAACATATATGTCAGGGATCATTTGTAACAAACAGTTCCCCAGAGAACCAGTAATCATGTTCTGCTTTGCTATGATGCATAGTTAATCTTAAATACAATTACCATTGGAAACATATGCCTAGAAAAGAAGACCTAAAACAAGCACAAGTTCTGCTCTCTGAAACATTGCACTTCTTTTTTAATGCATCCTGGGCTGCCCTATCCATTTATTTCTTTTGCATAAATAGTGGGACTGGCGCTCACTGGGTCGGATCACAGCTTATGCTGTTTAATTCTGAATAAGGAAGAATATCGCATATAAGGACCACTAGTCATGTCTTGTTTTTTAAAAATGAAAGCAAAATTATATACTTCCTTAATTGAGAAGTAAAAGTGTCTACATCTTTTTTAAAATACAAAAAAAACATTTTCAAAGCTAATCCTATGAACGGAAAAAATTAACCAAATCTACGTCATTGCCCTAATTAAATAACAGTAGGATAAAGTAGACCTAAAATGAACTCTACAATACATTATTTTACCCAATTTTCTGATACACTCTTGACTTTTCATATAATTAGCAGTTACTTTGCGTAATTCACAAAGTGATATCTATAAATTAGTTCATTCCCTTATGATATTTACCATATTTACTCACTCTCATCTGCCATAACATCTCTGTCAATTTCTGCAGTTAAATTATTACCTGTCTTTATGCTCAACCTAGAATACCCTTTCCTTGTTTGCAACCTAATTTTATTATTCTTCGCTGTATCCCACACATATACATTTTTCACCTGTTTGCAGTTACCCCAAAATTGAATAGTTACTTACCTTGACTAAACAACCCACTTTTTAAAAAAATAAATCTTCTTCTCTTTGTATCAGTGCTCCAGCCACTATTCTGTCAGTCACTACTCCGTTCCTTATGCTGCTCTCTCCTTATGCTGCTCTCATACCTGAATCTAAGGACTAAACAGTTGACTTATATGCTAACATTTCATGACACAAGCACTTCAATGCCCATCCCCTGCATTCAGATCATATCAAAACTATCATATTCCTCTTCTGGATTTTTGCAGCATATTATTGGTATTATTTTACTAACGAAAGCATTAACCCAAATGTTTAATGATTGTGTTTTTATGTGAATATATACAGTACTTACAAGCTAATACAACAAATGTATTCATACAGTATAAACATAATCCAGTTTTTTGTTTTTTGTATATATAGATCAGGTGAGAGAAAAATGCTTGTATGCTGTTTTTTTAAAAATTATTTGTCATTACGAAATATGCCTCTGAAAGAGTATGTTATAGGTATAGGACCTTTTATCCAGAATGGTCCCATACCTGGGGTTTTATGGATAAATGATCTTTCCGTAATTTAAATCTTCATATCTTAAGTCTACTAGAAAATCAAGTAAACATTAAATAAATCCAGTAGGCTGGTTTTATTTCCAAAAAGTATTCAGTATTGCTTGGTTTGGATCTATTAAAGGGTACTGTTTTATTATTACAGAGAAATGGGAAATCATAATTTGGATTATTTGATTAAAATGAAGTCTATGAGAGACAGCCTTTCCATAATGTAAAGCTTTCTGAATTACAGTATTCTGGATAACAGATCTCATACATGTAGTATATTCAGCAATTTTTGACAGTTTATAATCGTTTTAATTGATATTAGATTGGTATTACAGAATATTTTAAATGCATATTTGCAATATGTCATTTAAAGATGGTGTATCATTAAAGGAGAACTAAACTCTAAAAATGTATATGGCTAAAAATGCTATATTTTTTATACTGAACTTATTGCACCAGGCTAAAGCTTCTGCTTCTCAATAGCAGCAATGATTCAGGCATTCTTGTCACATGGGGTCACCATCTAGGAAAGTGTCTGCTACTGCACTGGTTTCTCTGCTGCCATGTAGTAATTATCTGTATTTATTACTAATTAGCCCTATATTGTGACATTTATAATCTATGTGTACTGTATATTTTGAGTTGATCCCTAAACTTAGTAACATACAGCAGCACAGAGCATGAGAAATGAATCAGCAGAAAAGAAGATGGGGAGCTATTGGGCCATATTTGGAAGCACAGATCTTCCATGCTAAAGGACTGAGGTTGCCTTGAGCTGGTACATTAAGTAGACCATGGGTTAATTTACTAGGCAGAAGGCTTCCTCTAACAAAAGGTTGCTTGTATCATGTGTGGTTCATAAGATGTGCTCTAGATAGACAAAACATCTCCCTCTAGCCTATAAAAAATGGTTTTGACAATCTTGATGTGTAATATTTTGTAAATTGACCAAATATTTCAGAATCAGCCATCCATCTGTTAGATCCAAGAATAGCTGTGGGGGCAATAGTGTATAATAATATTTTATTTTTAGTTGTTCATGTTGCTGGTGTGGGTGATTAATGAAGTTGATTGCAGGAGGATATTTCCTTGGCATGAAGTGGAAGATGGGTGGCCATGCTAGCAGGTAGTATACAGGGAGAGAAGCTGTCTGCAAGAGAGCTAGGATTATTAGAGATGCTGTGTCTTGGCCAAGAGTAGTTACCATGTGATATAAATGAAGTGTTGATAATAAAAAAGAATCCTATTTAAATGACTTTGAGTCTTTCATATCTTCTTCAATTTTGCATTTGGTGTAGTCGGCAGCCTGGAAGGCTCTGGGACTGAAGTATCAGCAGTGGTGGTGGCTCTGTTACCACAAATCCCAAAACATATTTCAGCAGCACTCCGGTTCAATGAAAATATAATTTATTTGTGCAACAAGTGAAGCAACGTTTCGGGGCATAACTAGCCCTTTATCAAGCTATGTGTACTATTTGTTACCACAAATGACACTAAAGGATAATATTCGTACCAATAACAGGAGTATTGTGTCATTCTGAGAAAGGCTGCTGAATGCACCTGTGACTGAGGCAGCTGCTGGAGGAGCACTTCTGGGCCTAGAGGCAGGGCTACCATTTCAAATAACTGGGCCCCATACAACAAAATTTTCTGCCCAGCCCCCGGTCCTAATTGTTTTCAATTAAAATCATCCTGGAACCTGTCAGCATGAAGTAATTGCTGCACACCGTATAGTACCCCCTGCAAAACCGCCCCAGCCCCGTGAACCTGTGTGCAGCAGACCGGCTGACACAGCTAACTGATCTTCCGCTTTCCTTCAGTGATGCAGGGCTGGGGGCGGAGCGATCCTTCAATAGGCTGAATTCCTGTTTTGACTCGTAATCAGCTTATGGAAGAATCGCGCCACACCCAGCGTCATTGAAACAGTTCAGAGGATCATTTAGCAGTGTCGGAGGGTCGGGTGAGCGCAGGGTTGCAGGGGGTGGCTTGCGGGGGGCTTTGAGGGGAAATATTCCAGATGCAGCATTTACTTCATACTGACATGTTCCTATGATTTTTAGAATGTGTCAGTATCGCTTTAAAACACACAGTAGTGGCCAGGGGTTCTATTGGTTAAAAAAAACTGCATTTACTGTCCTGCAGAGTTACCATAGCAAATGATTCTACAACAGCTAGAGTTATGCCACCTGGATTTGTGGGACCCTCAGTGGCAGGAACTGCATGGCAATTTATGTGTTTGAATGTGTATATCTGGTATTAATGGAAGGCATAAAAGTGATATTTTATTAAAGTCAAGTCAAATCAAGTGGATTTTATTGTCATTTCAGCCATATGCAGTAATACAGTACATAGTAGAAACAAAATAACGTTCCCCCAGAACCCATGGTGCTATACATAAGACTATAAGGGGTGCATCTAAATGTGAGTTTTTGAACTGAACAACCCTAGCAAGTACACAGAATAAAGAATAAGCATTTCTAGTGCTTTGAAAAAGTGTCCCCTTCTTAGAGTTAGCTGGATATTACAGGCCCTACATTAAAGGCCTCCATTGTGGTCCCCATCCATTAGGCTTTTAGAATTTTAAGCCACAGTTAAAAAGGAAGCATTTACAGGTAATCTGGTGGATCTGAGAAGGCGAACAACAGAAGCTAAAGACCTGTATGTTGTCTGCTCATTGTTAGTGTACACAGATTACAACATGCAGAATTTGGTTACATACAGATATGCAGTCTATATGGATTGGGCGTTCAATGTTTAATAGAGCAAAAACCATCTTTTAGTATCCTTGTTGGATGGGTACTCAAGCAGCTTATCCCGTGCCAGGGGCATTACGTAATACCTGGGATCCCCAACTTTTTTTTACCCATGTACCACATTCAAATGTAAAAAAAAGTTGGAGAGCAACACAAGTATGCATAAAAATCCTGCATAAAAATCAAAACCAGAAATTCATAAATTAGCTCCTTCATTGAGGACACTAGGAGCAACAATCAAGGGGTTGGTGAGCAAAAAAACATGAAAACCTTTAAATACCAAACTTCACCAAGTAAAAGTTGTCATGGTGATATAGAAATCAATAGATTGTGCTTATTGCACTGCTTTTAAACGAATGGGTCTTAGAATGAGTTTTCTAGGCAATATCTAAGAGTTTTTCAAGGTTTTCATATTTTAGTGCATTGTTCAGTGCCTTTTATCATTGGTACTGTTTACAGTAGGATCTTTTAATAAATTCCATGACGTTTGTTGTTTTAGAGTTTGTGATAGTTATGGTTACAAAAACCTCTAAAACCACAACAATTTGACCTTTAATAAATAAGCTTCCACCTTCTATGCAGAGTATATAAAGTCCATAAGGAGTTTATGAAAAGTCCATAAGAGTGTCCATGTGATGTAATATAATTTTAAAGTAGCTGAAGAAAAAAGTATGTTAACTAATTTACTGTTACACATATAGGATGCACCCAGCTGGATATCTAAGTTAGTGTTTCCTAAAGCAATCCGGGGTTCTGTACCATTTCTCAGGACTAACGAAAACCTTAAAAACAAGAGTAGATTATTAAAGCATATTCCAAAAATATTTAATATAGAAATTAACACTTTAGGGGTATACAATGACCAAAAAGAGACAGGGTAACCTTATTACACAAATAGAATATGTGTCTTAGGCAGTGTATAAGGCAGGATCTCGCACACCCAATAAATAACAACAATATGCCTGGTGCACAATGGTTGAGGTTCGGCAAGCCCCACAGCAGAGTACAGCAAAGGAATTACAACGGCATACAGGACTGTAAGAAATCTTCAGAATTTATTTAAAAGCGGAGTGCAGTGCAACGTTTCGGGGAGTAAAACCCCTTGGTCAAGTATAAAACACTGGTGTGATTGGGTATCCGTTATCAAAAAAAAGTCAGTATCTGCATCAATTATCTTTTTGTCAATTTCACTGAGAGGATTTTTGCTCAATTTAACATACACTTCTGTATCACTTAATTGTTATAAAATGTCAGTAACATAATATTCCTTATACATAATGAGTGCTCCCCCTTGTCAGCTGGTGTGAAAATCAACGTAGGGTTATTTAAAAGTGCCTTTAATTGTTCCCTATCAATTCTGAATAGATTGGTTTTTGTAACCATCTTGGAGGTAGCTAATCCTATATTTAAAGATTTCTAAAAAATTGTATGTAAGTTTGCATTGATATCTGAGGGAAGCAGGTACAGATTTGTGGATGCCTGTGCCTAGGGTGGCAAGAGTTTAGGGGGAGCATTGCACCTCTGCATCCTAATTTTTCAGAAGCACTGGGTACACACGGACTCCTGCACGCCAAATCCCCAATGCTTCAGTGGCAAACTAGGGCTAGGAGTGATCATCTGGCCTAGGGGAGCCCACATTGTAAATCCAGCCCTGGGGGGAGGAAACAAACAGCTTTATTGCAGAGACATAGCAGTTTAAGTTGTGAGATCCCCAACCCCATATTTGTATGTTCAAAAGCCCGGGTGGTGTTTTGTGAAACAAATATTTCAACGGGTCTCCGGGGGGAGGAGGCGCATCCCTGCTCGGTCCACCAGTACATTTTTCTGGTTTGGTAGTCCTCTGTATCATGCAGGAACTTCATCCATTTGCAATCCTCAGTGTGTCTGTGGTGATCAACTAAATCAGACTCAGTGCATGAGAGGAGTTTCTTGTATTGATCAATTGGAGTGTGCGCCTTTAAATCCCTTTCAATTTCAGCAATCCTCAGCTTACTTATGGGTATTCATTTCTGCCAGGAAATCAATGAAAAGAGTATTTGCAGATTATTTTTGCCTGTGGAAGATAGAAATTCACGGTTACCCTTTTTTCCAGGCCAAAGATTCTTACAGCAACCTCTTCACTATAGACATAGGTTAAAACTTTGAGCTCTTATATGCTTGTTTGAGACATTAAAAAAAACTTTTGAATTAGGTGGGGGCACCTCTTTTACAAAAGTACTGTCCTTTCAATGGGAGAGCACCTCATAGTATCCTTATTGGATGGGTTCTTAACCCTTGCCAGGGTATTAAAGGGCAAAGCAACCCCAAAGTAAACATTTCCCTAATAAAAGAAAACATAATTCTAAGCAATTTACCAATATACATGTATTAAAAATATTCAGTGCTTTTAAAGTTATTTGTAAAAATAATTGCTATTGAAAGCAACTTGAACAATGTTGCAAAATGGTGTGTGTGTGTGTGTGTGTGTGTGTGTGTGTGTGTGTCTCAGTCTGGCAGCTCAGTAAGCCAGGAAAATTGCAGACATGATACAATTTGCTACAATTAGTTGATACATTTCTTAGCAGTATACTGTATGTGGAATATTAGCAACTATTGTATCAATTCTAACAGCTGCCTTTAATGACTCATGGATTCTGCTCAGCAGGAACAAAGATAACAAATGTATCAATTTAATGGATTAATTTAAACAGTTAAAGATTTGGGTTTTTGTTACTCCCTTATAGAGTTGCCTCTGCAACATAATCTCAAAGGAGACCATGTTATAATCATTATTCCCAATATGCTCACCACACAAATGCTAGAGATGAGTTTGGTATTGGTTATTACAAGATTCAAAAGAGAGTCATTCCTAGTAGGTTCTTGAACCTACAAATGCAAATGGGCCACCTGTCAAATTGTTTGCTTCAGAGAATTTACGTGAAGCTGTCTTGTCTAAGATTCACAATCCCAAGGTAGCTGGGCACCCATTCAAAATAAAACCTGTTCCCTTATATCTTAAACTCTCTGGTGGCAGACTTTGAGGCAGGATGCTAAGAAATACACTAACTCTTGGGCTGTATGCCAATATGTTCTAAGCAACTTTATATTCATGGATCCGCACACACACAAATTTCTGCAGTGGGGAAAGTGCCCCTTCTTTTTATTTGTTTACACCACCAATATCAACGTTTCAACGATGATTATCTAACTGAGGTAAAGCGCCAACTGTCTAACACTAACCATTACCAGGAATTAGAGAAAGATCCAACAGAGAGATTAAAAACTGATATAAGGTTGTTCCTTAATGATACATGTCTAGCAGGGAGTATCACACCTGAGTTGGAAAGCCTTTTAATAAAAGGGAACCCGAGGGTGCCAGTTTTCTACTTCCTACCCAAAACTTTAGTGAATCCTCCTGGAAGGCCCATCGTATCAGGAGTAGATTCACTATAGCAGCCATTGGCTATTTTTGTCGACACATATTTACAGGGTATTCTTCCAAAATTAGATACGTGTCTGAAAGATACTACCCAATTTTAAATTTTTTTAAATGATGTTATACTGATGGCACATTCACCAATTATCTGCACTATTGATGTTAAAGATCTCTATACATCGATTAAACACAATGAAGGTATAGAGTGTTGCAGAGAGTACTTGCTGGAAGAAAGATTGCCAGAAAAGGAGGTTAATTTTCTATGTGATTGCTTGGACTTCATACTCAAACGCAATTATTTTCATTCTGATTCAAATTTTTACTTACAGATACAGGGCACAAGTATGGAGGTCAATATGGCGCCAGCTTACGCAAACATTTACATGCATAGATTCGAACACCCGGCCAAGGCAATCCGGCCAGCCAGCCCCCTTCCCCTCCTGCACGTCTAAATGTGAGCGCGCCTGACTGCAACTTGCACACGCATGCGCATTAACAGAGGGGAATGAGGGGAGAGCGTCTGATGGGAGGGGAGCGTCTGATGGGCAGGGAGAACGTCAAATGGGAGGGGAGAGACGAGAGTGCAACACAGGGGGGCAGTGAGCAGGAACTAAAGGTAGGCAGAAGATGGTTTTAGAGGTACGTGCCTGGTGCCCCTATGTGTTTGTGCCCTAGGCAGGTGCCTCTCCTACTTGCCCCTAGTTCTGCCCCTGATTTTAGACCATCCTATATATAATAAACACATAGCAATGTGGTGTCGATATGTGGACGACATGTTCATGGTATGGACAGGGCCTATTGAACTGCTGTCTGAATTTTATATATACCTAAATTTGGTGCATGAGACAATTAAATTTACCATGAACATAGGCCCAATGACGGAAATCTATCTAGACGTAAAAGTAACCATACAAGATGGAGGTTTTTATTACTGATTTATATAAAAAAATCAACAGACAGGCACAATCTATTGCGCAGGGATAGTTTCCATCCAGCAGGGGTCACTAAGGGACTACCTAAAAGTCAGATCATCAGAGGGAGAAGGATCACCTCGTCTGACGATCTAAATAAGAGTCAAGCAGACAGTTTGGTTAAAAACTTTAGTCAACGAGGGTATAAAAAAAAGTGAACTAGAAGTGATTAAAGATGAGGTTTTGAATAAGGACAGGAGAGAATTTTTAAATGTAAAAGAAAAAAGTAGTAGAGTGAAAAAACAAAATTCAGTTTGCATAACTACTTATGGCCCCCATTCAGCTTTTCTTAAGAAAGTGGTGCTACAACACTGGCCCATAATAAAAAAATATAGAATATAGGGCAAATTATTTACTGAAAAACCCCTTTTCAGCTATAAAAGGGGTAGGACAATATCTGATGGGATCATCAGAACAGATTACAAGGAGAAATCCACCCAAAGGATAAGGTTGAATAAATAAGGAACCTATCCCTGTTACAATTGTGGACATTATAACAATGCCATTATATCTGTAAACACCCCAGTTTGGGATACGATATACAATTAAAATTCTTTGCCACATGCGACACAGAAGGAGTAATTTACCTATTAATATGTCTGTGTGGACTAGGCTATGTGGGCCAAACATCTAGATCCTTTAAGGGGAGAATGAATGAGCATTAGAGAGTTATAAGGAATGTCAAACCAGAAGTCAAAGGGGGCTTGGTACTGGTGCCAAAGAAAAAGAGAAAAAAAGACGCTATTATCAAAGCATTTTTTCGATATGAAACATAATATATCACAGCTGAGATGGTCAGTTTTAGAAGTGGTTCAAAAGGATGCAGGTATTGATTTAAAAAAGTCTTTATTAAGGCGTGAGCCCTTCTGTATCTGGCAACTTAAAACGCTGGTTCCAAAAGGCCCCAATGAAAAGTTTAGCCTAGCTTGTTTTTTATAATATGTAGCTAAATTTTGAATCTGCCCCCCCTTATCTGTTCCCTTCTGTTTCCTTTTGTTTCCCTTTCCCACAGATAAGAAATGTCAAGGGATAGAAGATATTATTGGATTACAACAATTGATAACATTTGTAGACATGGACTTTGGATGTTTCTGTATGTACTGTATATTTGATGAATTGGACTTTTATATAATCTATTTATTCACCATTTATAAGGGTTTTTATAATTGAGAATATTTCATGGTAAACAGGGGTTAATTAAGATATGGGTCACATGTGATTATGAGAGTATGAGGGAAGCGGCGGGGTTATGCCTATAAAGGTGTTTTGTCACATTTGAAATTATATATACAAACGTTGATATTGGTGGTGTAAACAAATAAAAAGAAGGGGCACTTCCCCCACTGCAGAAATTTGTGTGTGTGCGGATCCGTGAATATAAAGTTGCTGTTGCTGGGTCAGCGGAGAACCTGTACCACTACTGCAGAGTGAGTAAACTCTGGGTGTGTACGGTGTATCTATTACATGCCAATGTTCTAAGCCAGTGCTGTCCAACTTCTGTGGTACAGAGGGCCGAAATTTTTATGGTCTACATGGTGGAGGGATGATAATGTAAGCCAGTTTTAACCAACCCCTGTTTTTACACCACACCCACTTTAAACCACACCCATATTACCACAAGACCATGTCCACATTAATGGTGGTAGCACACTAAAAAAACAAATGGTTGGTACTCACTACATGGATATCACTCATCACTCATATGTGAAACAAGTTTAGTAAGTCATATTAAGACATACCCTTAAAGAGATAGTGACACCAGAAAATAACTCTTTTTTATATCCATCATAGCATTATATTTGAATGCTGTGTATAATTTTGCCATAAAAGTATTTACCTGATGCTTTTACATTACCTTTCTTACCCCCATGTTCCTCTATGAGGGGGCTGCTATATTTGTGCAGCAGTAGTCCGTTAGCATTAGAAACTCTAACTGACTGAGATGGGACAGTTAGGTTGGCAAAACAGTCAGGTTTGGGAACTTTAAGTAATAATTAATTAAAAAAGCAGAACTAACAGAACAAAATGATCAACGTGACCTATATGTAACTTTTAATGTAGTTTAATATTTTGAAAAGAATATTTTAGTGTCAGTATCACTTTAAATCCATATGTCTCCTCCTCCCCTGTGGATAACTGAACACCCCCCCAGCACATGATTAAATACCTTAGTGACCCCAAACAATAATTTTATAATTTCAATAATATCAAATGCTAACAAACCTTCAGAACTAATAGGCTAAGGAAGAGCAGGGCACACACAGGCAGAGTATGGCACACACACAGGGGGCATAAGCAGGGGCGTAACTCCCGGGGGAGCAGGGGGTGCAAATGGGCCAGGGCCCGCACCCCCGCAGGGCCCCCCCAGAAGATCGTGCGCGCTGCAGCCGGCTGGCACAGAAAAATAGCGCACACGAGGGAGGGGCCTCGGCTCGCACCAGGGCCCGCCCCCACCAAGTTACGTTACTGGGCATAAGGCAGACTATGGCAGACTATGGCACACACAGGGAGCATAGGACGGGCAGAGAATGGTTCACACAGGGAGCATAAGCAGGCAGCGTATGACACACACAGGGAACATAGGGCAGACAGAGTATGGCACACACAGGGAGCATAGGGAAGGAGACATCAGGACTGCATACCAGGCCTGGACTGGTTCTGGCAAATGCCTTAGACAGTCACTATTTAGTGGGCTGCTTGGGCCTCTGTGTACTTGGAATGCCAGGGCCTATTGTGAATCTCAGTCCGGATCTGCTACATACAGTGACTGGTGCTGGTGCCCCTCCAACAGTTTGTATGAGTGTGGACAGGTAAACAATGTGGGCAGTTTCAGTCTGGGTCTCAGGTGTGAACAGTACAGGGTTTTAGGTGTGAACAATGTGTGTGTCACAGGTTTGAACAATACAGGGGATTACAGTCTTAATTTGAAGAATAAACAATGCGGGGACCAGTTCATCTCTGTAGTTTTACCTTTTAAAGTTAACATATGGCAGATACAGCAGGCAGACTTTCATGTGGGGGGGCATACAAGGGGAGAAGGGGCTGCCAGTTGGACAGCCCTGTTCTAAGCCATCTTGGTCCTTACCTCAGGGTTTGCTGTAATCGCTTCATGCTCCCAAAAGGCCATGGACCCATATTTCCATGGAGTTGATTATGGATTTGTCTTCCTTAAATGGGAATATGGTTATATGGGTGGTGGTAAATCGTTTTAGTAAAACGTCACTTAATTCCCCTTCCCACCTTCCCCTCTGCTAAGTCCCTTACTAAACTGTTTATTGCAAGTATATTCAAATTTTCCTCTAAATATTGTCTCTGATGGGGGGGTCAATTTGTTTCAAGGTTTTGGTGAGCTTTTTGATCTCTTATGGGCACTGAGTTGTCCTTTTCTACTGCATGCCATCTGCAAACTGATGTTGAGGAAAATTTAACATACAGCACCTAATTGTCATAAAATAAAATGCCTTTATTTGGTACACATGGCAGAACCTGAATAACAGCGATGTTTCAGGTCACAATCGGCCTTTTATCAAGCCTACCAACCACTAGGCAGTTAAGTTTTTATATAGACAAGAACATTGCGCCATCTACTGGCAGCATACGTCAAAAGCTTAATACAATACACAAAAGAATTTGTTACAATATCACTTGCAGTTACATAGTATCCTGTCAATTCTTTACCTGGTTGCACATCAGAATGTTATCCAAAACCATAAGATAACTGAAAGACATACAGTGGTGTGAAAAACTATTTGCCCCCTTCCTGATTTCTTATTCTTTTGCATGTTTGTCACACAAAATGTTTCTGATCATCAAACACATTTAACTATTAGTCAAAGATAACACAAGTAAACACAAAATGCAGTTTTTAAATGAGGGTTTTTATTATTTAGGGAGAAAAGAAATCCAAACCTGTGTGAAAAAGTAATTGCCCCCTGAACCTAATAACTGGTTGGGCCACCCTTAGCAGCAATAACTGCAATCAAGCGTTTGTGATAACTTGCAACGAGTCTTTTACAGCGCTCTGGAGGAATTTTGGCCCACTCATCTTTGCAGAATTGTTGTAATTCAGCTTTATTTGAGGGTTTTATAGCATGAACCGCCTTTTTAAGGTCATGCCACAACATCTCAATAGGATTCAGGTCAGGACTTTGACTAGGCCACTCCAAAGTCTTCATTTTGTTTTTCTTCAGCCATTCAGAGGTGGATTTGCTGGTGTGTTTTGGGTCATTGTCCTGCTGCAGCACCCAAGATCGCTTCAGCTTGAGTTGACGAACAGATGGCCGGACATTCTCCTTCAGGATTTTTTGGTAGACAGTAGAATTCATGGTTCCATCTATCACAGCAAGTCTTCCAGGTCCTGAAGCAGCAAAACAACCCCAGACCATCACACTACCACCACCATATTTTACTGTTGGTATGATGTTCTTTTTCTGAAATGCTGTGTTACTATTACGCCAGATGTAACGGGACGTCCCGCGCACCTTCCAAAAAGTTCAACTTTTGTCTCGTCGGTCCACAAGGTATTTTCCCAAAAGTCTTGGCAATCATTAAGATGTTTTTTTAGCAAAATTGAGACGAGCCTTAATGTTCTTTTTGCTTAAAAGTGGTTTGCGCCATGGAAATCTGCCATGCAGGCCATTTTTGCCCAGTCTCTTTCTTATGGTGGAGTCATGAACACTGACCTTAATTGAGGCAAGTGAGGCCTGCAGTTCTTTAGATGTTGTCCTGGGGTCTTTTGTGGCCTCTCGGATGAGTTGTCTCTGCGCTCTTGGGGTAATTTTGGTCGGCCGGCCACTCCTGGGAAGGTTCACCACTGTTCCATGTTTTTGCCGTTTGTGGATAATGGTTCTCACTGTGGTTCGCTGGAGTCCCAAAGCTTTAGAAATGGCTTTATAACCTTTGAAATTGAACTCAGGTGTGATAAACCACAGTTAAGTTATTTTTTAACAAGGGGGGCAATCACTTTTTCACACAGGCCCATGTAGATTTGAAGTTTTTTTTCTCCCTTAATAACGTAAACCTTCATTTAAAAACTGCATTTTGTGTTCAATTATGTTATCTTTGACTAATAGTTAACGGTTTTTGATGAGCAGAAACATTTAAGTGTGACAAACATGCAAAAGAATAAGAAATCAGGAAGGGGGCAAATAGTTTTTCACACCACTGTAAGTTTAAAAAGCAATTAAAAAATATTAAGATCGAAATATAGCTTGCAAATCATATTCCCTATTTAAGGTGAACTATCTAGTTTCCTGATCCACATTGCTTCCTTGCTCAACAGTGGTTTAGTCTGGCCTCTACCATGTCACATTCTTGGAACATTATCCACGACCTGATATTTAAGTTGTTGTATACCATGGCCCATTTCCACAAAGTAGGAAGCAGCTGCCTGTTCTACTTTCTTTGTACTTATTGCTGACTTATGTTCCCTTATTCACTCTCTCACAGGGCAGCATGTCTGCCCTACGTACAATAAGCCAGAAGGGCATTTATATAACATATATGGCAAAGGTTGTCCCACAAATATAATAACCTCCAATTCCTATGGGGGTGCCCTTCTGTGGATGATATACTATGTCCCCCTTCTGACAATTTGAGCAACAGTTGCATCCCAAATAACGGCTCTTTGATCCAGAGGAAGGCATACGCCTCTCTTATGGTTATGAGCGATCTTTCATAACCCTGTATTCACTCCCTTGCTAAAAAAGCCAACCCCTTCTTAAAGCTATCTAATGTATCAGCCAGTACAACTGATTCAGGGAGATAATTCCACATTGTCACAGCTCTCACTGTAAAAAAAAACCCCTTCCAAATATTAAGACGGAACCTCCTTTCCTCTAATTGGAATAGGTGACCTTGTATCAGCTAGAAAGACCTACTGGTTAATAAAGCATTAGAGGGATTATTATACGATTCCCTTATATATGTATACATAGTTATCAAATCACCCCTTAAAGGGGTGGTTGACCTTCAAATTAACTTTTAGCATGTCATAGAATGGCCAGTTCATTATTTATTTTTTATCATTTGTGAATGATTTGCCTTCTTCTTCTGGCTCTTTCCAGTTTTCAAAAGGGGTCACTGACCCCATTGAAAAACAAATGCTCTGTAAGGCTACAAATGTATTGCTATTTTTTTATTACTTCGTATTTAGGCCCTCTCCTATTCATATTCTAGTCTCTTATTCAAATCAATGGATGTTTGCTAGAGTAATTTGGCCCCTAGCAACCAGATTGCTAAAATTGCAAATTGGAGAGCTGCTAAATAAAATCCTAAATAACTCAAAAACAACAAATAATAAAAAAATAAAACCCATTGCAAATTGTCTCAGTATGTCACTCTCTACATTATACTAAAAGATCATTTAAAGGTGAATAGCTTTTATTCTGCAGCGTGAACAACCCCAACATGGTCAGTCTTTCCTCAGAGCTAAGATTTTCCATACCTTTTCCCAACTTAGCTGCTGTTTTCTGCACCCTCTAGAATTCAATAATGTCCTGTTTGAGCACTGGAGACCAAAATTGTGCAGCATATTCTAGATGGTCTTTAGCAGTGCTTTGTACAGTGGAAGTATACCCCCCTCCTCCTGTGATTCTATGCCCCTTTTAATACAGCTCAAGATCTTATTTACCTTGATGCTTCTGACTGGTTTTGCTACAACCAAGTTTATTATCTTCAAGTACTCTGAGGTCCTTTTCCATAATGGATTTGCCCAGTGCAGTCCTATTAAGGGTATAAGTGGCTTGGGTATTTTTACATCCCAGGTGCATGACTTCAGCATAGAATCTTATCTGCCACTTTGCTGCCCAGATTACCAGTTTGTCCCAGGCAGTTTGGAATTAATTGGGATAGTTTTGTGTCATCCGCAAAAAACATACATTTCTTACAATACCCTCCCCTAAGTCAATAATGAACAAATTAAATAAAAGTGGACCCAATACCAAGCCCTGGGGAACCCTACTAAGAACCTTACTCCAAGTAGAGAATGTACCATTAACAACCACCCCTGTATACGTTCCTGTAGCCAGTTTCCAATTCATGTGCAAATGACTTCATTAAGCCCAAACGTCATTTATGGGGCACTGTATCAAATGCTTTGGCAAAATCCAAATAGACACATCATAATAAAAAGCAATCAATTTTGTCTGACATGACCTATCCTTCATAAAGCAATGCTGATTGCTACAAATAATTCCATTCACAGGGCAAAATTTTGAATGTGATCCCTTACCAAGCCTTCAAATGATTTGCCCACCACAGTTGTCATTTTTCTGGCCTAAATTTACAGCTTTTTATGAGGGGTAAAGCTACAAAAAAGTACACTCACCGCAGAAAGCTTAGTATTTTTGGAAATACACATTCCCCAGAATCCAAAATGGGTACACATTTTGGTTTACTCCAAAGTACCAAGCCTTAAAGCTTTCCTAAATTTGGCGATTTTGGTGACATTTACGAACCGCAGAAATTCCACTTTTCAGCATCTTATCTCCCACATTTAATTAGATGACCAGATAAAACACCACAAGTATTAAAGCCTGGGGATAACTGAACAGTTTGATACCCAATGTACATATGTTTATCAAAGTACATCCAAAATGGGTAACTATGTCTTTCTACTCCAAACTACCAAACTAAATCTACACTAAAAGCAGTGGTTTTTATGGCATTTCTGAAAATTGCCTAAAAATATATCAATTTGCTGCATTTATCTTATACCCCAAATATGAACGCTAACAGTCTACTGAACAGTTTGATGCACAATATGCATAGATATACAAAAGCAGGTGGCATATATGGACCCCAAATTAAAATAGCGCAAATGAATTTTTCTAGGCTGCCAATTTGCCTTCAGTGAACAAAGACTCCTTACTGCATATTATGTGCTGCAAGACCCCTTTAAAAAAGGTCAGAAAAGCAACAAAAACTAACTTTAGTAAAATGTGTACTGTGGTTAAATGCATGTATGTGTGTGTAAATGTGTGTAGATGTGCAAGCAAAGGCCACCTACCCTTTCTGTGTGCAGCGGTGTCTTGGGCAGCATTGAGGGTCCTAGGATCTGCAGAGCCTATGCAGCAGAAAGTGAGTGGGCAGGCTCTAGGGGTTTAGAAGTCAGGTCCTGCGTCCACAATGCTGCGACGATTGGTAAGAAGTCAGGTCCTAGGGGGTTGTTTTCCTGCCCAACCCTCTGTGGAAGCAGCAAAAAAGCCGATGCAGGGGGTAGTGCTTTAAAAGTGCAGAATGTATCTGGCACTTCGAGCAGTTGCCTGCCAGCACATATCTCATACGTGCTTGGCAGGCAAACACAGAGAACTTCTGTGGCTAATCACTTAGGTAAAGCATTCTACAGAATAAATATAACCACAATGGTGCAAGCCAAAAGCTAATTTATCGGGAAGAAGTTGCATTAGTAGCTTTCTTTCCCCTTTAAAAGCAAATAAATGAAAATTATCAATATGGGTACAATAGGTTTATGGAGATAGAAAAGGCAATTCCTAACTTTGATGCATAGGTCTTTGGAGATGAATCTGTTAAAGAGTGAGTAAAGACAGGAATTAAATGAGGAGAGAGAGCCTCTTGAGTTCATTACTTTAAACCAATGGAGAATTTGTAAGTAGAATAATTTTTCCTTGTTTATTATTTGAAATTTGGAACTAAAGTCTTCCGAAGAGAGAATCTTCATAGTTTCATTTGATAGGATGTCTTTCATGTACAGGATTCCTTTATTCAACCAGGAAGTAGACATTGGAGATTACATTGAACATGGGAGGGACATTTATTTTATTAATGGCAGAAAGGGGCTACCTTGATAATAAGACTTTTAAAGCATATGAAGTGTCATCAATACTATGAAGGTGACCCTGTAGATGGATGTAGATGGTTTATGAATTGGTGCTAAAATTCCTGTGAAAGAGTCTTCGTTTCTATGGATAGTTTTGAATATGTTTCATGACCGGAGAGCATTCTAAGATATAACACGTAGCTGATAAATTGAAAGGCCTGAACTCAAACTCCAAGGCGTCCATGTGTTTTCTGGCTTTTTAGTTTGTGGATAGGTATTTTTGGAGACTTTCATTTCCAAAAGAAATGTAGAAGTGATGACTCACAGTTATTGTGTATAATCTGGAATAGTCGGCCGGAATAAAAATACCTAGATATTTAATGTAGACCTTTGTTTTTTTGATGTCCAATTGTTTCAGTATGTTTTCAGAAGTGTGTCCATACATATCCATCAATTCTGTTTTCTTTATGTTTATTTTGAGACCAGAAATTAAGGATGCATCCACTTTTTTGGATTCGGCCGAACCATCGAACCCTTTGCGAAAGATTCGGCCGAATACTGAACCGAACTCTAATTCGCATATGCAAATTAGGGGTGGGAAGGGGAAAACATTTTTTACTTCCTTGTTTTGTGACAAAAAGTCACATGATTTCCCTCCCCACCCTAATTTACATATGCAAATTAGGATTCGGATCGGCCAGGCAGAAGGATTCGGCTGAATCCGAATCCTGCTGAATCCCTATCCGAATCCTGGATTTGGTGTATCCCTACCAGAAATGGAGGTAAAAGATTTTTCAAGTTGTTGATCTCTTACTACAAGTAGTACATTATCCAGAGATGCTAATAATTTCACTCTGTAATTATTCATCTGTATACCAGGAAGACAGGTGGAACTTAAAAGGAGATTTATAAGGGGTTCTAGAGCTAAGTTGAAGAGGAGAAGGGAGAGCAGACAACCTTGTCTGGTTCTTCTCTTTAAGTGTATCATTTCATACCTTTCTCCTGCAGCAATAATTCGAGTTGTGGGGGAGGAGTATAAAAGTTGAATAATGTCTATGAAGGGATCTTAAAATTTGAATGCCCTTAAAAAATCATTTTGATGTTTCCAGCATATATTATCGAATGCCTTTTCTGCATCTATACCCACTAGGGCAGTTTGGATTTTGTTTTACTTTTGGCAGTATAAATTGAATGTATAATGGATCTTATGATTTTTGTTCCTGAACTTCCCTTTACGAAACCTTCTTCTTCTAGGGAGATTATAGGATCAAAGAAAGCCGGGATGGCCAAGATTTTGGTTAAGATTTTATGGTCTTGGTTCAGTGCTATAGGTCTTTAAGAGCTAGTTTGAGTAGGATATTTTCCTTGTTTGAGAATATTCATGTTAATGAGTCTGGACTAGAAGGTAGTTGTTTGTGTGTGATTATATTATTGAAGAGATGAACCAAAACTTGAGAGAATTCTTCTACCAAACATTTATCAAAAGGGTCTGTAAGGCCATCTGGGCCTCCTGCTTTGTAGAGTTGAAGAGAGGCAATGACATCTCATATTTCTTCTAGAGATGTTGGTGAAGGAGTAATGTTGGTCATACAATTGTTTAAAACTATCAAAAATATCTAAAGGATTATGTGAATAGTTGCCTGTAGATGTTTCAATATTTGAGATTTGCTGGAGATTGGACTTTTTTTGTGAGGCTGGACAATAACTTATTAGCCTTGTTACCTAAATTGAAATATTTGCAGTGGAAGTGAAAAATAGGGAGTCTTTCATTTTGATCCAGTTTTCATTTCCTTAAGAGATTCCTCAAAGGTAGCGCAAGACTAGGTTTGAATGAAAATGTGCTTCATTTTGTGGTATGCTTAATTCTAGGATATTTTTATAAAACATCTTTGATTCACTTTTGTAAGAAATTTCACCTCTGATATAGGCCTTCCAGGCTTCCCAGAATAACTGTGGATCCTCCTTATGTAAGATGTTAACCGACTAAAAGTTGGACCAGCTATCTTTTAAAATCTGTTGGAAGTCTGGTCTAGATGATAAATATGTCGGAAAGTTCCATGGAATATAAGATTTAGGCTTGGAAAAGATAGACAATGTTATACTTCTAGGAGTACAGTCAGAGTGGGTAAAGTTTCCAACTATAGCTTCTTGAATGTGATTTAGAAGATTAGCGGGTGTAATAATATAATAAATTCTTGTAGTTATGCCATGTGAATGTGAGTAAAAAGTAAATTCTCTTTCTGAAGGTTTGAGTATTTTCCAGGCATTCTTTAAGTTGGTTTGATTAAGTAAATCTGACATACTATATATACTTGAGTATAAGCCGACCCGAGTATAAGCCGAGGTACCTAATTTTACCTACGAAAACTGGGAAAACTTATTGACTCTAGTATAAGCCTAGACACAACTACAGCCCTGTCTCCCAGCAGCGCACATTCTGCCAAAGTGACCCCCCAGCGATCAACCGGACTTCTTTGCAAAGTTGATGGTGACAGAGAATTGCCAAACGGATTACTGTGTGCATTGTCCCACTGTCCCACTGTCCCACTACCATGTGCAGAGGGTGCTGTTTGATATTGCCATCACTGTTAATCTTTTGTATAACCAACAGAGGGCGCTGTGTGATATTGCAGTCACTGTTATTCTTTCATATAACCAACAGAGGGCGCTGTGTGATATTGCAGTCACTGTTAATCTTTCATATAACCAACAGAGGGCACTGTGTGATATTGCAGTCACTGTTATTCTTCCATATAACCAATAGATGGCGCTGTGTGATATTGCAGTCACTGTTATTCTTTCATATAACCAACAGAGGGCACACTGTTATTCTTTCATATAACCAACAGAGGGTGCTGTGTGATATTGCAATCACTGTTATTCTTTCATATAACCAACAGAGGGCGCACTGTTATTCTTTCATATAACCAACAGAGGGTGCTGTGTGATATTGCAGTCACTGTTATTCTTTAATATAACCAACAGAGGGCGCACTGTTATTCTTTCATACAACCAACAGATGGCGCTGTGTGATATTGCAGTCACTGTTAATCTTTCATATAACCAACAGAGGGCGCGCGGTTATTCTTTCATACAACCAACAGATGGTGCTGTGTGATATTGCAGTCACTGTTATTCTTTCATATAACCAACAGATGGCGCTGTGTGATATTGCAGTCACTGTTATTCTTTCATATAACCAACAGAGGGCGCACTGTTATTCTTTCATATAACCAACAGAGGGCATTGTGGGATATTGCAGTCTCTCCCCAAGTGTACTGTTGGTATAGGAATGACTAAAAGTGACTGCAATCTCAGCTACTCCGAGTATAAGCCGAGGTAGACTTTTTCAGCACATTTTGGATGCTGAAAAACTCGGCTTATACTCGGGTATATACAGTAAGTTTAGATTTTTTTCTAACTGGGTTTGAATTCGCATAGCATTTGTCTAAAATCCATACGTGAGACTCATTAAAATCTCCCACTATAATGGTGGAAGGGTTGAATGACCAAATCCTTTGAGAAAGATCTGAAATAAATTTGTTTTTTTTTCATTTGGGGCGTATACTGAACATATGTTCAATGATTGATTATTTATTAATATCTTCAGGTGTGCAAATCTACCCATTTTGTCTGCAGTTGATTGTATCTTGTGGAAATTCAATTATTTTGTGAAATAAAATTGGAACTCCTCCTTTCCTTTTTATTAGCTGGGGAATATATGTTTCTCCTACCCAAAAGGAGCATACCAGGTGTTACAAATATACTTTGACTTATTTGTCAGGTTTGATGTTACAGATTTTTTCACTGTGGCACCATATACATAGAGACAGTTGTTTCCATTTCCACTAAAGTTGGGCATACAAGGGCCATGCAACTGATATGGAACTCAGTTTCCAAGAAAATGTCGCAAGTATATCAGAGAGCTTGGAAGCAGTGTTTTTTGTTTAAGGAAAGGAGAAAATGGATGAGAAAGATATATATAAAAAAATAGTACAGTTCACAATAGCTGTATGAACTTTGGGCAGTTCAACTGACACAAAATTACACGGAAATAATAAGTATAAAGAAAATTATTCTGGTCAACGTTAACATTGCCATTTAAAGAGACATTTGAGAATAATGTGTAAGGAAAGGCCACCTACTGTTTCTGTGTGCAGGGGGGGTCTTAACTGTATCAAGCGGTCTATCAGGGCACAAAAAAATTGTATTTACAGAGGGACCCAAGTATTTGAGTTATTGCAGCCAGAAGCAAAGAGTTGATTTTTCACAAAACTGTATGCAAGGAAGGTAAAAGTAATGGTTTATTGAGTGATTGCCAAGGATTGTATAGGTAGGATGGAGTGCACCTCTCAGACATTGGTTTGGATAATGTAAATTTACAGTATAGCGCTGAGAAGGTTTTTGGTCCAGAGGCACAGCGAGCAAGTTGAGGTCAATGGCAATGGTTTGTTAGTAGGGTAAAAAGGAGTGTGATGCTGGTCCATAGGTAAGGCAGTCTGATTTAGGAGTCCCCTCTTTTTTTATCGGCGGAATGTGGCCGCATTAGGTGGAGGGGACTTAATATGCTAAATGTTTAATAAAGCTGTGACCTCAAGTTTGGTGTTCAGTCTGGTTATTTTATTTTTTTTCAACATGTTTTTATTTATTTTTTCACATAATAATGTTTGTTTCCATTATTCATATCCAAATAGAAAATAAAAAAGCATATGCAGATGGAGCCACTTTTCTTTGTGCATGTAAAGCGATGTAACGGTAGATATAACTAAAGGTCTACTGGTAGATCCAGATCTACCTTTTTGGCACCCCTGCTCTAAACCATCCCCTCACTCCTCTCACAGGCAAGCCAAACAATGAGAAAGCCAGCAGCTACTATATGTTAATTACAGTTTACACTTCCTAGCAGGACACAGACATGGTGGAGAGGGGGTAGGCAGGTACCATCAACAGCCCCATTTTTGCTGTTCTGCTTTGTGTCAGTGGTAAAGCACACAAGCCTGAATTTGTGTGAAGCCTCTGCGTAAGGCATGCCCCTGATTTGTGTGAAGGCCATAAAGACTTGGGACTAGCGTAGCACGAAATTAAGTTGTGAACAGATGGTTTGTGTTGAATTGATAGTAGCCTAGGGCTTGGTTTTGACCTCAAAGGTAACAGCTCCAAAAAAACTTCAATTCATATTAAATGGAAAATGACCCTTCTAAAAAGCAAATGATAAAGGTGCTGTTTATGTTTTTTGGCTCTGCCCGTCTCCTGGATTCAGAGTGACAAAATATGACCTGACATGCAAATGGTGGGGCCTTAGTGGCCTATGGCATACCTCCCAACTGCAAGCAGGAAAGTCCTGCTTTTTTTGCCTCACCCCTCTATCCTGATAGTTTTTTAAAAGGTATTTATTTTTCAACTTTCAGGAGCATACAAAATATAGTGCATATAGAAAGAGATTGTTACAGGTATATTGCATTTTGCATCTCTGAAAGCCATTTTCAATTTACAGTCTATCCTGATAGTTGATTGAATACCGCCCGTCTCCTGGATTCAGAGTGACACAATATGACCTGACATGCCAAACACCAGTCTCTCTCCTACCACTCTACTCCACCTCACTGACTAATTCTCACACTGACGCACCCAGAGAATTCACTACATCTGACATTAGCCTAAAGTTCATCTATGGACACATTTATCCTCCCCAAACAAAAAAAATCACCCTCTGCCCAGAACTAAGCAGAGTTATCTCTTCCTATACAGGGTGTGTGCCTGAGTATAATAGCAGTTAAAAAATGAGTGTATATTTGAGGGATGGAGGAAAACAGGGGACATATGAGTTTAAGGGCTCTTAGGATGGTGGCACATGTGGCTACTGGGGGAGATTAGTTGCCCATCGACAAATCGTCTCTTTTTTGGGCAACTAATCGACCCTAAATGCTTTTCCTAAATGCCTCACGAGGAAACTTCGGGTGACTTTGGAAAGCCAAAGTGATCAGAGTGCTACCCGGCAGGCGATTCTCATTCTAGCTGGCGGGAAGGCATTTAGGAGAGATTAGATGCCCGAAAAAGAGGCGATTTGTCGATGGGCGACTAATCTCCCCCAGTAGCCACGTGTGCCACCACCACCACCATTTTTATGCATTTAGAAATATATATTGTTTATAGTATTTATTTGCTATATGACATTGTTTTGTATGCTTTTTCAGCATAAAAAGCAACTTTATTTCTTTATATTTATTTTTGTCTTCTTGTGTGTTGGTTTTTTTTTAAAAGCTGCATAGTGTTTTAATTGTTTTTGTAGGGCATTATATTTTACATTGTAGCTCTTTTTCTGTTTGATTAAATATGAGGTTATCTAAATATGATTGGTAGCAATGTCTGTGAAATGAATATGTAATAGATTCTTGAGTGTATGCTGTGTAAAAAGTGAAGTTGGTTGTTATAAGGTGTATGTGTCTACTGTATATGTGTCATTTAGTTGTAATAGTTCACAGAGTGTTTGTAGGGGTTTTGCTATGTTTCGTGAGAGTGTGATTGGTTTACCTGATTTATCTATGGTGTCATTACAAACGGAATTAGTGTCTCCACCTAGTATGATGTTTGTAGCCCCTCAGGAGTTAATCCGTTGTAGCACATCTGTAAAGAAAAATTTGCTGTCATAATTGGAACATAAATATTTACTATTGTATATACCATGTATGTCAAGATTTGTCATTATATATCTACCATTTTTGTCTTTATAAGTTTTCAGTACGTTACATTGGAGGTCTTTGCTAGTATTGAAACACCTCTTGATTTAGTTTTGTATGACGTTTCTATCTCTGTTTCTAACCATTTATCTTTTAATGTTTGATTATCTTTTCGGCACCAGGAAGTCTCCTGTAGGAGGATTATTTGGGCTTTTTCTGTTTTTAGTCTATCAAGTACTTTTCTACTTTTTATCAGGGAATTTAATCGTCCCACATTCCAAGTAAGTATTTGGAGGTAATTATTAGATGTTTCTGTTTTAATATTTGCCATTTTAACAATTGAGTAAAAGGAAAAAGAGTTATAAGAGTTATAAGAGAATACCTAAAAACTTGAGGGAGGAAGGGAAAAGGATGGGGGGGGGAAGGATAGAGAAAAGAAATTTATAAAGTCAGTAACCACTTCTCTTTCTGCCCTGCCTGAAAAGTTCAATCTAAGTGGTTTAAATGTGCAGGGTGTCCAATGGGTTATGTTTGGAGTCCATTCGAATTGCCTCGTTTATTGAGGTGTATGGTCAGTAGGCTGTAGTAACATGGTTTGTCCATTGGTATTATTTCCAATTTGTGAAAATTAGGAATGTTCATGTCCCTGTTGACTTGTCTTTGTAGTACTCCATGGCTTGTTTGGGATTTTCGAAGAATAAGGGTTTTCGGTGTCTCTGTCGATGATTTTTAGTCTTGCTGGAAATAACAAGGAAAATCGGTATCCTGAGGTGAAGAGAGTTGTGTAGATCGGTGAAATTTTTTTTCCATCTTGAAGTAACTGAAGCTGAAAAGTGTTGGAAAATTAGTAGGCGGTTGAGAGTTTTCATTTTCCTGTATGCTGTTAGGATATTGACTTTGTTGGTGTAGTTTAGCAATTTGAATATGACTTGTCGTGGTCTGGCTGAGCCTGTTCCTTTAATCAATTCTGGAATGCCTACTATTTGAAGTTTGTTTTGTCTGCTCCTATTTTCCAGATCATCCACTTTGTCAGCTAGGATAGTGATTTCCCTTTGCTGTGTGTCTATAGTTTTTTGTGTTTTGTCCAGTTCATCTTCCAGTGAGCTGATTCTGTGTTCAGTGTCGTTCAGTCTTTGTGTTTGGTTGGTGATTTGTTGGAGCACGTATGTAATTGCTTCTTTTATGCCAGTTAGCTTTTGGTCCAGCAGGGGTTCTAGCAGCTGTGTTAAGTCTTGTATTTGAATTTGTTGGGGGATGTAGGTGGATTGGAGGTTTCAGATTCATTTTATTTTTATGCTTTTACTAAAGGAATTATTTATTGAACGAGAATGTTGAACAAACACAGTGGAATCAATGTATAATTTCTCCAGCAGCAGCTGTAAAATGTTTTTTTTTTTTTTTGCGAAGGCTTAAACCTTGAGTTGTTTATTATTGATGGAAAATCAATTTAGACAAATCAATGAAACTAATTAATGGTTCTAGTGCAATATTAAATAAAATGGGCAATAAAGGACAGCCTTTTCTCGTACCCTTAAATATTTCAAAGGGTGATGACTTAGCTCAACCCCCAAGATTATTTGCGTTTTGGGACTTTTATAGAGGCATTCGATATATTGGTAAAATCGGCCCGTGATACCAAATTTTAGAATGCACATAAATAGATGTTTCCACATTATATTATCAAATGCCTTCTCAGCATCAATATTAAGAATAGAACTGGGAATTGTATGCTTTTTGGCAAAAAATAAAATATGGATCAAAGCCCTAATATTTTTAACTCCAGATCTGTTTTTAATAAAGCCAGGTAAACGTTTTCCAAAGAATAACATGTCATTAAATAAATTTGTTAGAAAAGGTGAGATCTTGTCTTTCATTATTTTATAAAAAGATGGAGTTAAGCCATCAGGACCACCTGCTTTAGAAGTTTTCAAATTATTTATAATATTGGAGACTTCTTCAGTGGAAATTGGACTATTAAGACTTTCCAATTGTTCTTTTGAGATCTGAGGGATTTTACAATTTTCAAAAAATGTTTTCATTTTCTCTGAGTTAACATTAGGATTAGAGTACAAGTCTTTATAATAATTTTTGAAAATGTCCACAATTTTATTAGGGTCATTTGTTAATTGGTTATGAGCATCCCTTATTTTTATAAGCTCGCTTATTTTCCGCTTTAGTGAGATTAAAAAGCAAATTATTTGCTTTGTTACTCAAATTATGGATTTTAGCCTGCGAGTGAGATGCGAAAAAATGATGTCTTACTTTGATCCAAATTTTAAGTTGCTCTAAAATATTCTTATACTTTTGGGCATTTTCAAATGAGGGGTGCTGTTTAAAGCGAAGATAAAGGACACTCTGACTTTTACTTAGCTCAAACAACTTTTTGTGGACTTTTTTTAAAGAAGTGAGACTTAAATGAAGATATCTCCCCCCTAGCCACTGCCTTCCAAGATTCCCACAATAATGATGGGTCATCAGGATTTTCTCTAAGTGAGTCAGGAAAAGACCAAGAAACAGTTTTTAGGGGCAGGAAACTTGGAAAGCACAAGAGAAACTGGTGCATGGTCTGAGACATCAATATTACCTATATTTGTTTCAATAGTTCTATTTATCAGATTATTGGAAATTAAAATAAAGTCTATTCTTGTTCCTACGTGATAAGCAGAAAAAAAAGTAAAATCTTTTTTAGTGGGATGAAAAAGCCTCCAAACATCAGTAAGATTAGTGTCTTTGCAGAAATCATGTAGGAAAGTAGACTTTTTATAGGGATTATTCAATTTCCAATCAGATCTATCCAATGAACTGAGAAAGGACTCTTTCAAGTCCCCTGCCAGAATAATATTATTAGCAGGAAGCGAAGAAATTTGTTTTTTAAGACAAGTAAAATAGTCTTTTTTGGAACTATTTGGAGCATAAGCTGAACATAAGTGCCAAGTAACATCATTAATGAGTACTTTGGTGTAAAAAATCTGCCAAGTTCATCTTTAGTCAACTTAATAACAGCAACATTCAATTTTCTATGAAATAATATAGCTACCCCACATTTTTTATTAACAGCAGGAGAGAAGGCTAGCTCACCTACCCAGTCTTTTTGCAACCAAGCATTCTCTGAACCATTGAGATGGGTCTCTTGTAGGAATGCTATGTTGCATTTGGTATTTTTCAAACTTTTAAGTATACTGCTCCTCTTTGAAAAGTGATTTAACACATTTACATTCCAGGAGACAATGGATAAAGTATTTGTTTTAGGTGAGAACATCAATCTGAAGAATGAGTCTGGGCAGATTTAAATAGAACAATACATAAATAGTTAAGTCCACTGGTATAAACAAAGCAAAGCAAACAATAAATACATAAATAGTTAAGTCCACTGGTATAAACAAAGCAAAGCAAACAATATATGACAATGTTAGCATATTAAACTGAAAAAGTAACTTATAGAACTAAAATAACAAATCAAGTTTTATCACACTTGCTTTTTTCCCTAAGGATGGAAAACTCAAACTGTCTCAATGAGATGAGTTAAACAGAGAGCACAACACCCGCCATAGGGTCATTTTGGAGAAATCCCTTTAAAAGTCAAGTGTCAGAAATCATGTCCTCTTCGCTGGAGTGAGGAGGATTATTTGTTCTAGGAGGCAGCGGAGATCTAGATCTGGACCTTGATTTGCTCTGAATTTGAGAAGGTATCGTCATTAGAGAATTTGGTTTGGCGTGGATTCTCATATCTCTTCCACCTTTGATCCTTGGGGGGAGAGCTGAATTCTGAGTTGGATTTTGTTTCTGTAACAAGGTTTCCAATGTTTTTCTTTTCCAGTTGAAAAGTAAATGCAGATGCCTCTCACTAAAGATTCTAGCTCCAGAAGTCAAAACATTTTTAAGTCTAGCAGGATACATCAATGAAAAATTGATATGTAAATTGGCCAGAGACTGGCAAGTTTGGGAAAATTCCCTTCGTTTTTGGGAAAGAAGCAACGAGTAATCTTGAAATATCAATATTTTATTTCCTTCCACTTCTAGTGTATGTAGTTTTTTATAGGCTTGAAATAGTCTTGTCACAATAGTCCAAATATTTTACAATCACAGCCCTTGGTCTCCTGGGATGTAACATTTTAGGAGGTCCAATTCTATGGAGTCTTTCTATCTTAAAATTGTAGCATTCTTGAGGGAGACCAAGCTTGAGAGAAATTGTTTTAGAGATCAGAGCATATAAAGTGTCATTCTGATAAGATTCTGGAATGTTAATAAATCTGAGATTGTTCCTCCTAGATCTATTTTCCAAATCATCAAGTTTTAACTTTAGCTCTTGAGTTTGTTTCTCTAAAGAGTCAATCCTGGATAGAGAATCAATTGTTTCTTCTTGAATTTGAGAAACTGCGTCTTCAATCTCTCCAAATTGCTTAACATGTGTAGACAATTTTCCTGAAATGTCAGAAATTTTTTCCTGTAGTTTATCGATGGCTTTACTAATTGTAGTCTCAATAACTGGATTAATGAGTCTGGCTACTTCAGCCGCAATAAGAGAGTAGTCACCAGATAAAGATGTTCTGGTAGGAGCAGAGTTGTGAGATAAGAAAATACTATTTGTATCCATATCCTGTAGCTTTACATTTTTCTTGTTAGCCTTCTCATATGTTTTGCCATTAGCTTTAAAAGACATTGTGAAGGAAGCAGAATATGTTCTTTTATTAGAAAACCTGAGCAACAATCCCAAAATGTGAGAGTAATGATCTTTTTTTTTATTTAATTAATTTTCCACATTTTCTTGTTTTTTTTTTGTTTGTTTTGTTTTTTCTCCTGTTTTTTATTAATAAAGCTTTTTATTACAAGTCAATATTTCCTTCTTGTTTTATTCTTTGTCTCGGTTTTCCTTTCACAAAGACGTAACCATTGATTTTTTTCTATGGTTACAATCCTCCTCAAGCATTTGCAACATTGTATACAATAAAGGTGTAACAAAAGTATCAGTAATGACAGCAATCACTAACAATGTTTAGTCTTAGTCAGCAGAGAGATAACTTCTTTTTTGTGACAAATTCCTGTCACTAAAATTGTAAAATTTGTGACACAAAATAAGACTCAGCAAGCAGCTGACTCAAAATGTAGTATATAACCAGTATGCAGCAGAGCCCCCGGTTAAGAGAACCGCAAGAAGGGTTGCCACCCGGCCGGTATTTTACATGGCCCCGTCCCTTTTGTGACACTACTCCATATGGCTCCACCCATTTTGCGGCACCCCCTCATCGGCTCTGCCCCTTTTCACGACACACACCGCCCCTTTCTTTTCCTCCCCCCACCATGGCCAGTAATTTTTTTTTAAAAAGGTGGCAACCCTAACCGCAAGTTCACAGGTGAATCTTGAATACAGCGTGGGTTTGACAAATGCAATGGCAGAATCTGAGTAACTAAAGAGCTCGGCACATCAGGAACACCTCAGCAGTCATACGAAGCCAAACCACCAAAAACCTGCTTCCTCTCTGCTCCTCTGGCTCTCCTCACTCCGGGAACCAACACGAACAAATTTCAAATGAAGAGAACAGCTTCTATGTGCCGACTCTCAGCAGGAGCTCTACCTCTGTATTTCCATCACCTCAGTCGCGGAACAGGAAGTCCGGTTTTAGATTCTGACTCCTTTGGGTCAGAGTCCTGCATCCCCTTTTTTTTCTTTAGGTTTTTGTTTTTATTGCCTTTGCAGTTTTGTGGCTGGTTGACCT
This sequence comes from Xenopus laevis, assembly GCF_017654675.1. Lineage (NCBI taxonomy): Eukaryota > Metazoa > Chordata > Amphibia > Anura > Pipidae > Xenopus > Xenopus laevis. The sequence continues at coordinate 58,189,508 of NC_054374.1, read as the reverse complement.
AGATATTTTTTAATATCAGTTTTTGTTGTAGTAATTTTCATTGGTATTTGTTTTTGATTTTCCTTATTTGTTGGTCTCAGCAAGTTACCTATGTTTCCAGGTTGGGTTTAATTGTTTCCATCTTGTAAGGATGGATGAAATATCAATTTTTTATAATAACATCATGTAGCTGTCACTTTAAGACCAATGTGTTATTTGTTTTTAGTTTCCCTTTTTTTTCTCTCCAAGTTTGTTTTATTTATTTCCTTGCATCAAGGCAGATAGGTGTCTGGGTTCTGTAGTTACATAAAAAAGAAAAGTTTATTAAGCTGTTTCTTTAAGACTGGGTTGCCATAGTTTTAGTATGATTCAGCACTCTATATTTGTGTTTGTTGTTGCTTTCCAGCTTAAAATATTCAAGTGCTGATAAATTTAACTGTAGGTGAGCATTATATTCGTTCTCAGTCTTTTTGGGTAATACAGGGTTAATGCAGGGTCTTAGTTCTGTAGCAATTATGTGTCTTTTTCAGCAGTGCTTTTAATTATTGCTATAGGTTTTAATATCAGCTATCCGGATCTGCGATAATAGCGTGCCACTATCTGTCGTTTGCAAGGGAGGGATGAGCCAGGAGATGTTAGGGCTCTTACTCATGAGCGTTTTTACATGCGCTCCCCTGCGTTCCCTTTTTCGGCGTTCAGCCGCAGGGGAGCGCAGGAATAGACGCATTTCATTATTTCAAATGGGGCTGTACTCACACAGGCGCATGTAGGCGCCGAACGCAGGTTGAGACGCAACATGCTGCATTTTTCCTGCGTTCGGCGCCTACACACGCCTGTGTGAGTACAGCCCCATTTGAAATAATGAAATGCGTCTATTCCTGCGCTACCCTGCGGCTGAACGCCGAAAAACGGAACGCAGGGGAGCGCAGGTAAAAACGCTCATGAGTAAGAGCCCTTACATAGTTAAATTGGGTTGAAAAAAGACAAAGTCCAAAGTGTTGACGAAAAGCACAATCATGAAGCACTGCTGAGCAGTACCAGTAGTTAGAGATGTCGCGAACTGTTCGCCGGCGAACTTGTTCGCGCGAACATCGGGTGTTCGCGCTCGCCGGAAGTTCGCGAACGTCGCGCGACGTTCGCCATTTTGGGTTCGCCATTGTTGGCGCTTTTTTTTGCCCTCTCACCCCAGACCAGCAGGTACATGGCAGCCAATCAGGAAGCTCTCCCCTGGACCACTCCCCTTCCCTATAAAAACCGAAGCCCTGCAGCGTTTTTTCACTCTGCCTGTGTGTGCTGAAGAGATAGTGTAGGGAGAGAGCTGCTGCCTGTTAGTGATTTCAGGGACAGTTGAAAGTTTGCTGGCTAGTAATCGTTTTGATACTGCTCTGTTATTGGAGGGACAGAAGTCTGCAGGGGTTTGAGGGACATTTAAGCTTAGGTAGCTTTGCTGGCTAGTAATCTACCTTCTACTGCAGTGCTCTGTATGTAGCTGCAGTGGGCAGCTGTCCTGCTTCTGATCTCATCTGCTGACTGCTGCAATAACAGTAGTCCTTGTAAGGACTGCTTTTATTTATTTTTTTGTTGTTTTACTACTACTACTACTACTACTACTATAAGAGCCCAGTGCTATTAGTCTAGCAGTGTTGGGGAGTGGGACTGGTGTGCTAATCTGCTGCTCCTAGTAGTTCAGCAGCACCAACTTTAATTTTTTTTTTTAATATTCATTTTTTTTTTATTTTACTTTTTTTTATTTTACTACCGCTGTAGTAGTGTATAAGTTGACCTTTTAGGCATTATTTGCCCTGTAGGCATTATTTGCACACTGTTTTCTTCAACCCGCCATCGAGCTGTGTGACCTTGTTCACATTCTGTCTAAATATCCATAATATTACCGTCTCCAGAAAAAACACCGGAGTCACTTTTTTCAAGCAGCCATAATATATTTTACGTAATCCGTATCCACCGCTGTAGTAGTGTATACGTTGGCCTTGTAGGCATTATTTGCACACTGTTTTCTTCAACCCGCCATCGAGCTGTGTGACCTTGTTCCCATTCTGTCTAAATATCCATAATATTACCGTCTCCAGAAAAAACACCGGAGTCACTTTTTTCAAGCAGCATTCATATATTTTACGTAATCCGTATCCACCGCTGTAGTAGTGTATACGTTGGCCTTGTAGGCATTATTTGCACACTGTTTTCTTCAACCCGCCATCGAGCTGTGTGACCTTGTTCCCATTCTGTCTAAATATCCATAATATTACCGTCTCCAGAAAAAACACCGGAGTCACTTTTTTCAAGCAGCATTCATATATTTTACGTAATCCGTATCCACCGCTGTAGTAGTGTATACGTTGGCCTTGTAGGCATTATTTGCACACTGTTTTCTTCAACCCGCCATCGAGCTGTGTGACCTTGTTCCCATTCTGTCTAAATATCCATAATATTACCGTCTCCAGAAAAAACACCGGAGTCACTTTTTTCAAGCAGCATTCATATATTTTACGTAATCCGTATCCACCGCTGTAGTAGTGTATACGTTGGCCTTGTAGGCATTATTTGCACAGTGTTTTCTTCAACCCGCCATCGAGCTGTGTGAGCTTGTTCACATTTTGTCTAAATATTGATAATATTATCGTCTCTAGAAAAACCACTTGAGTTACTTTTTTTCAAGCAGCATTCATATATTTTACGTAATCCGTATCCACCGCTGTAGTAGTGTATACGTTGACCTTGTAGGCATTGTTTGCCCAGTTTTTTTGGCCACAGCCACTGAAGCACAAAGGCCAGAAAAAATATGCCATATAAATGCTGAAAATAGTCATTTTTTGCCATACGTTGACTCAACGTATATGGCAAAAAATGACTATTTTCAGCATTTATGTGGCATATTTTTTCTGGCAACTGTGCTTCAGTGGCTGCAACCAAAAAAACTGGGCAAACAATGTCTACAAGGTCAACGTATGGCGAAAAATTACTATTTTCAGCATTTATATGGCATATTTTTTCTGGCAACTGTGCTTCAGTGGCTGCGTCCAAAAAAACTGGGCAAACAATGCCTACAAGGTCAACGTATGGCAGTTGTTTAAAGAGAACAGTAGATTACTAGCCAGCAAAGCTACCTAAGCTAAAATGTCCCTCAAATCCCTGCAGACTTCTGTCCCTCCAATACAGAGCAGTATCAAGCAGATTACTAGCCAGCAAGCTTACTATCATCTGTCCCTGAAATCACTAACAGCTCTCCCCCTACACTATCTCTTCCAAGCACACACAGGCAGATTTTTCAGATACATTTTTGCCCTTGATCCCCCTCTGGCATGCCACTGTCCAGGTCGTTGCACCCTTTAAACAACTTTAAAATCATTTTTCTGGCCAGAAATGTCTTTTCTAGATGTTAAAGTTCGCCTTCCCATTGAAGTCTATGGGGTTCGCGAACCGTTCGCGAACCGCTCGCATTTTTGCGCAAGTTCGCGAATATGTTCGCGAACTTTTTTTCCGACGTTCGCTACATCCCTACCAGTAGTTGTAAAATTTGGGGAGGGATAGTAAGAAAAGTGCTGAGAGCATACAGCACAGTTGAAAATATTGTGTAAGCAAGGATAGATTGTATAATACCAGAATTAATTGCACCTTTTCCAAACTGAATAGAGGTGAATTAGGAAAACACTGCTTAACTAAAACTAAGCCAAATCATCAATCATTGAATACTGACTAGTTAATAGACATCTAAATTAGTTTACAGATATACAAGCCCATTAGTGAAAACTCACCTAGTGTACACAGTTTAATAATTATTTAACTATTGAATAACAACAAGGAAGCTAAATGTGGTTCCTTATAAGAAAGGATACAAGCAGCTAACCCTAACAGACAAAGTACTTAAAGGAAAACTATACCCCCCAAACAATGTAGGTCTCTATAAAAAGATATTGCATAAAACAGCTCATATGTAAAACCCTGCTTCATGTAAATAAACCATTTTCATAATAATATACTTTTCTAGTAGTATGTGCCATTGGGTAATCATAAATAGAAAATTGCCATTTTAAAAAATAAGGGCTGCCCCCTGGGATCGTACGATTCACTGTACTCACAAACATACCAACAAACCATACATGTTAGGTCACATGAGCCAATTAACAGACAGAGTTGTGTCTTTTGCTTCCACGCTTCTTCCTGTTACAGTTAGAGTTAAAGTATTTCTGATCAGGTGATCTCTGAGGCAGCACAGAGACCATCACGAAATGGTGGCTCAAGGCAAGAGATGTAAAAGGGCAATATTTACTTAAATATATATTCCAGTTTGGTAAGATTCTTTAATATGCCACTTAATATGATATGAACTATCTGTTGCTTAAGTATTCATTTTGGGGGTATAGTTTTCCTTTAAGGTTTTGTAGCAGAATTTTGTGAAAGAAATAAGCTTATTGAAAGAAAAAACTTTTGGTCTGGTATTGATTCAAGATGTATTAATTTTTTTATTGAAAGGTTTTATAGGTACATAATAAACTTATGTCTTAACCATCTCCAAAGGTGTGCCATATATAGTGTTTTATCTTGAATAAAATGAACTATAAGTGTATATGCCACTGCAGAGTAACACACAGAAGGAAATAGTGCCCGCTTTATTTATAGGAAAATACATATGATTTGGATTGATGTATGTATGCAAGATCACTATTTGACTTCCCCCACCTTATAGAGATCCCCAGGGCCAAAAAATTCAAAGGTCTTTAGCACAACGGGTATATCAACTTGAAAGTAATTAAGTATAATGTAGACATTGATAATCTTAGACAATTTCTAAATAGTTGTCATTCTTTTTGTTGTGATTTCTGTTTAGCTTTTTGTTCAGGAGTATTTCAGTCTGGTTGCTAGGGTCCAATTTACCCTTATAACCAGCTAGAGGTTTAAGCAAATGACTAGAAGATGAAAAGAGGGTCTGAAAAAAGAGAAGCCTCACAGAGCAATGGGATTTTCAATTAAGGATCAGTGACCCCCATAGCTTGAAATAGGATGGGAAAATAATTAAAACTATTAAATGAACATTAAAAATAAAGGCAGATACAAAAGATAAAGAGAACAGAATATTCTGTAACATACTAAAATGATTAACTATCCCCTTAAAACATAGTACAGTGTACTAGGATAAAATATCTTTCCTTAATGAATAGTGTTTCCCCAAGTTATATACACACAATAAATATTTTTTTTTTTATGAAGTAAAATATAAAGAAATATATATATATTATTAGGTTTGGTATTCTTTCTCAGAGACCCGTTATCCAGAAAGCTACAAATTACAGAAGGGCCATCTCCTATACATCTCATTTATTTAAAGCAAAATCATTTTTTTTAATTATTCCTGTTTTTCCTGTAATAATAAAACAATCCTTTGTACATTGTACTACATGTATTCATATTGGTGGCAAAACCATCCTATTGGATTTATTTAAATTATTTTTAGTAGATGTAAAGGACACCTGTTGCCCAAAATTATTTTCCCCCACCAAAGATGCGGGCTAATAAAGCCTACACTCCAGTTGCGGGCCACAGTAGTTTTCTTTTTTTTAATATGGGCCCCAGGGCTTGGACACCCAGACCGGGAGGGAGCTCCCGGTTTGAGCGGCCATGTTTGGGCACACTCATGCACATAATGAGTGAATGCTGCAACTTGCTCATCATGCAAGTGATGTCAGAAGATTATTATGCACATGCACTCTGCCCAACATGGCCATGCACATGGGCAAGTTGTGGCATTGATTAGTGTGCCCCAACATTGCCACTCGACTGGGTGCTCCCTCCGAGTGCGGGTGTCCTAGCGCTGGCGGTGGGCAATTAAAAAAAAAAAAAAAACTACTGCTACCCCCCCAACCTAAGTGTGGTCTGTATCTGGAAAACCCTAGGCCCCAAACATTACAAATAACTGATGCTATACCTGTATTTACACACACACACACATATATATATATATATATATATATATATATATATATATATATATATATATATATGTGTACACATTTATATATTTTTTAGTGAGAAATATATATTTGGATTAGGTAGGTATTGTTCTTATAAAAACAGAACAATACACATGTCAGAATATCAGTCTTGGGCTTTAATCTGCCCAGAACCAAATTTTTGCCTGCTTGCCCAAGAGGAGACACCTACTGACAAGTGATACACTATTATATAAGACAAATAATGCAGGAAAAAGATAATGATTTGGTGATAGCTCTCTAGTGAAAGAGACTATAGTACTACTTTGATGAGTCTCTTGATAAACAGCAAGAAATGATTGTCTCATAAAAAGAAATTTCAAATCTACTGTTGTCCTGGCTTTCCAGCCATAGGCAAATTCCGCAGTTTGGGTCATGCAATATTTTAGTAATCGTCAAACACAATGGTTCTGCAGCTTCTCTCCACTTAGTTGCAAATACAGTGCTTTAAATAAGTCAGACTAACACTGTCTGGCTTCCACCGTGATGCACTTATCTTCATCCTTCATTGCAATTTCTCAGTTTTTCTGCTTGTCTCCTTAAATGGTGATGTATGTGTTCAGTGGAAGAGGTGAGCCCTCCTGGCATTGTTGAAACAGCTGAAGCATTTATGCTGAACTAGGATTTGTGCAGTTTTTCAACATTTCTGGCTGCAAAAAAAAAACCAACAGAATTTTGTATTCAATCACTTCAAGATACAGAAGAAATCTATACTAAAACATAAGAAAACTATAGACATAGGAAAACTATACTAAAACAGTCAGAGCATAAACGCAAGTTATTCAGATTGTTAAAAAGCAATAAAAAGATAAGTATAGTTATAAAAGCTAAGATGAAAAAAAGGTAAAATGATTATAGATCAACCTGCCTTCAGTCAGATGTTTACATTTTATGTTGTAATTTGCAGCATATGATTTATTTATATTAATAGAAAATTGAATGTATAATGGAGAGTTCACACTATATGAAAAATGATGGTTAGCCTGAAAGGCATTAATGACTATGATTTGACCAAGATTTTAAATTCAATGTACCTCACTTATTGCCATAATTTAGCATAACCTTTCTGATCAAGTTTGGCTCAGCTAGTGTAGTCATCAGGTCAGTAATCACTTGCTTATCCAGTAACACCATAGCTACCAAGGCCAGTATTAAAAGTTCTACTGCAATGTACTTGCAATGGTTTTGCCCTTGAATGCCCAGTTACAACCAAAATCCCTCCCACACCATAGAATTATGTCAACATCCCTGTGGCTTACTTCCCCTATACACCGGGGCAAGAATTTTGTTTAAAGGTGGCAACCATAGGCACAGAACTTTGTATTGCATATTTTGTATGCTAATACTGCAGGAAAGGTTCAATCTCATACTTTGATGTCATCTGCAGAGCTGAGTTTTACACAATTTGCACATTATTTTTGATATTATGGACTACTAGGGAGTTTGAATGGAAAATAACATCTTACACTGTGGCTCAGACACACATGATGTTCGCCCCGTATTCCCCAGCGCTGTCATTGCTGCTGCTGCTTCCCATCATGGCTGAGTGCTCAGGAGAGATGGGGAGGATCTGAGGAACTGGGGACTTGGGTGACGAAGGGGGACTTGGGGTGGCACACAAAGCTAGAAACACAAAATGATAATGAGATGATGCAGTGTGAAAAGGAGGTTTTGCTTTTTTTTGTGTTTGTGTTTACATATGGATATATAATATGGAGACAAAAGCAAAAGCATCTTATCCTATAACCCAAACAGCAATCAGAATAAGATGAAAACAAATTCAAATCAGAGAATACCTAGTCATACATTTGCTATTTGGTTTGTTCGCCTTTTTAAACTTACATTACATTTTAAGGTCTTGGTAATTAAATTGTCATGTTAGTTGTATTTCTGATATTTAGGAAACTTTGGAGCCAGATGTCTTATTGTTTCATGCAATGAGTGTATTAGAGTATGTAAGTCTTTTACAGAAAGACACCATTTACTTTTTCATAAGTAATGAGCTATAGATAGTGGCATAACATAAACAGGTCAGGCCCTCCTCATAAACCTTCAGAGGGCTTGAGGCCCACCCTCAGAAAAATACTCCTGCCCACTTGTTGCAGCAGGCAGCAACATGAAATGAGTACCATACAAAAGGCCTTGTCGTCTGGGTCCCTCTGTCCATCCTCCTATGGGGTCGTGGGGTTTGCTGTTTGGTAGTTACTCCACTTACACTGACAGATATAATATTAACTGTTTTAAAATGTATAGGTAAGAGGTAATAAACTCAGTTTCTGCAGTCTTTAGGTTCCTGACTATATCATAGGAACTGCTGGGCTGGATTAAAAATTTCAATGGCAGTATGTCACCCTGTTCAACTTAAAGAGATTCTATTATGATTATTATAGTATAGTCTATATGAATAGATCATGCTGTGTACATTGCAAGTAATTATTTCTACCATTTATTATTTGATTCTTGAACCAATATATGTATTTTTTTTAGTTGTAATATAGGTGTATAGGCAGCCATCTCAGCTCATTTTGCCTGGTCATGTGCTTTCAAAAAGAGCCAGCAATTTACAATAGAACTGCTTTCAGATAGGCTACTGTTTCTCCTATTCAACTCAATATAACTAATGGAGTTGCTACTTGGATTATGGTGGCCATACATACTGAAATCCGCTAGGGCCCAACAATCGGATCACAATGAGGAGAATGCAGGAGGTCAGATCAAGGACCATATAAATGAACTGATGCAGTCCTCGATCCAAGTGGATTTTAAAACCTGCGCAAATGTCGGCCAGATATTGATCAGGGAAGCCCGTCGGAAGGTCCTATACACTGCCCAATAAACTGCCGACTTAATCTGTTGGCAGCTTTACTTTACCACGGTGTTCTGCACATCCAATTTACTAACAACCAGTGCTAAATTTGCTTGTCCTCTGCACCAGGTCCATTTTATTAAAATTTAGTAAGTAAGGATCTGAGATTGCCCCTGGTCTCTAACTGGAGTAACTGGAGGAGTCACAGTGGGACAGGGGAAAAGGAGGGGGGTACTGCGTGATATGGCTGCCTGTGCTGTGCATTCATAACATATTTGGCTGATATAAATATTCTAAAAAATATGTAAGTATGCTATTAATCTGACATATACAGTTTTTATGCTTTTCCAAAACCACGTATATCAGCGTTTAACTGACTACTTTCATAGTTTCTGCTGTGAGCAGATTATGATTGATGTCTCTTTGCATGGAACTAGTTCTGTGAGTAAACAAAGAGTGTGCACCAGCCTCAGTACACTCACAGTACGGTTGTGTTTAATCATAATCTGCTCACAATGGGAGCTTACTAGCAGTGGAACTGACAGGCCAGTTAGTTACTCTGAGATCACAGCTACACTTCCATCACTGGTATCGATGAGTCAGATACATTGTATTGGGTCTGGGCAAGATACCATTCCCACTAGTATAGATGCACCAGGATACACTTTATAGAAGCAATGAATACTTTGCAATGAGAAGTGTTTTTACACAAGTAGGTACTTTTCCCTAGGGATACAATTCAAATTGCTGACAAGGATGCATTATTCACATTGTGTCCCAAACTGAATTTGTCCTTAGGGCATCATTTACCAAAAGTATTTATTAGCTGTGCTTGTGAGTTGTAGTTATTTTTTCAAACACTTTGTGGCATTAGTAGCATTGCAATTGTAATGTTACTACCACATACAATGGTGCTTGAAAGTGTGTGACCCCTTAAATTCTCTATATTTTTATATGAATGTGACTTAAATATCATCTGATTTTCAAACAAATCCTAAAAGTAGATGAAGACAACCTAGTTAAACAAATGAAATAAAAATTATATTTGGTCATATATTTATTAAAAAAAAATTAAAAAGATCCAATAACATATCTGCGTGTGGCAAAATTGTAACGTTAGGATTATCATATAATCTGAAGGTGAAATCACAGACTGGTGTTTTCAGTCAATGGGATGACCTTGTCTCTAACTCACACCTGATTGTGTGTTGTGATCACATTTACACAACATTTGTAGTTGTGTATCATGGCTCAAAAAAAAAGTAGGTGTCTGAGGACCTCAAAAGAGGGTTGATGACCATAAAGCTGGAAAAGGTTACAAGACTATCTCTAAAGAGTTTGGACTCATTTGCGTGGGTAAGCATTCAGGGAATAGTGATCATAACATGGTCTCCATTGGGATTCTGTTGCAGAAACAACTCTATAAGGGAGTAGCTAGAACACTACATTTTAGACTTTCAAACATCCACAGTATATGGGCAACCCTGCAACATATTAAGTGGGAAAACCTTTTCACTGGGTTAAACAGAACAAAAATGGGATGTTTCTAAAATGCTGCTTAATAAATATACATATCAGTATATTCCCCTTGTAAGCAAGGAACGTTGTTGCAAAACAAAATCATTGTGGTTCAATATAGGTGTTGGTGTTGAGGTGGGTAAGAGAAGGTGTGCTTATAAGGCTTAAGCTGTTTATCAAGTACAAGGAGGCTAATAAATCATGCAAAAAAAAGCCAAGCTAAAATTGAGATGGAAAAGGGTATTGCAGCAAGCAGTAAACAGAATTCACAATTATTTTTTAAATGTAAATAGTAAAAAAACGCAAGCAAGATGGGATGGGATCAGAGCGGGGTCAGTTGGTCGATGAGAACAGAAAAAGAGCAGAGATTCTGAACTGTTATTTTTCATCTGTTTACACAAATGAGGAACCAATTAATGAAGGTTTCCTTCTTAAAAGTCTCAAGTCTATAAATACAATTAAATGATGCTTGGAACATATTATTTGTACCTGGATAGAGAACTGGCTGAAGGATAGATCATAAAAAGTGGTGTTAAACAGAACATTTTCTAATTGGACCAGTGTTGTTAGTGGAGTACCACAGGGCTCTGTACTTGGTCCCTTGCTTTTCAACTTGTTTATAAATGACCTGGAGGTGGGCATTGAAAGTACAGTTTCTATTTTTGCAGATGATACTAAATTGTACAGAACTACAAGTTTCATGCAGGATGCTGTGACTTTGCAGAGTGATTTGACTAAATTGGAAAAATGGGCAGCAAAGTAATTTTTGTCTAATTCCGGGCACTGTCATTCTGTGGCCACTAAAGCAAATAAATGCTATCTTGCATAAAAACGGCATTAACTCAAGGGATGAAAACATAATTTTGCCTCTTTATAGGTCACTGGTAAGGCCTCATCTGAAGTATGTGGTGCGGTTTTGGGCTCCAGTCCTTAAAGGAATTGTTCAGTGTAAAAATAAAAATTGGGTAAATAGATAGGATGTGCAAAATAAAAAATGTTTCTAATATAGTTAGCCAAAAATATAATGTACAAATGCTGGAGTGACTGGATGTGTAACATAATAGCCAGAACACTACTTCCTGCTTTTCAGCTCTCTTTGTTTACACTGACTGGTTACCAGGCAGTAACCAATCAGAGACTTGAGGGGGGGGCACATGGATCATATCTGTTGCTTTTGAATCTGAGCTGAATGCTGAGGATCAATTGCAAACTCACTGAACCGATATGTCCCATGTGGCCCCCCTTCAAGTCGCTGGCTAGCTCAGAGTTATAGAGCTGAAAATCAGGAAGAAAGGAGAAAGCCACTGCTCTCCCCCCAAAATATTGCTGACCATCTACAGATTGTAAAAAACACATGGACAAACCAGAAGAATACTGGAAGAATGTTTTGTGGATGGATGAAGCCAAAATAGAAATTTGTTGCTTAAAGGAATTGTTCAGTGTAAAAATAAAAACTGGATAAATAGATAGGCTGTGCAAAATAAAAAATGATTCTAATATTGTTAGTTAGCCAAAAATGTAATATATAAAGGCTGGCGTGATTTGATGTATAACATGTCAGTCAGAACACTACTTGCTGCTTTTCAGCTCTCTTGGTTTACACTGACTGGTTACCAGGCAGTAACCAGTCAGAGACTCACTGAACAGAAATGTACCATGTGGCCCCCCTTCAAGTCGCTGACTAGCTCGGAGTTATAGAGCTGAAAAGAAGGAAGTTGGATTCTGGCTGTTTTATTAGACATCTGTTCACTCCAGCCTTCATATATTACATGTTTGGCTAACTAACTATATTAGAAACATTTTTTATTTTGCACAGCCTATTTACCCAGTTTTTATTTTCACACTGAACTGTTCCTTTAAATGAGGAGCATTACATTTGGAGAAAGAAAACATTGCATTCCAGCATAAGTTCCTTATCCCTTCTGTGAAACATGGTGCTTAGCGGGTTCTGGTTTTGGCCTGTGCTGCTGGATCTGGGCCTGGACAACTTGCCATCATTGATGGAACAATGAATTCTGAACTATCCCAGGGAAATCTAAAAGAAAATGTCAAGACATCTGTCTGTGAACCAAATCTCAAGAGACAGTGGGTTGTGCAGAAAGACAGCGATCCTTAACATTTGCTTTATCAAAGAATGTTTAACTCAACCCGAACCGCAACCCGCATATTTAGACACTTTGATCCGCGACCCGACACAGACCTGCAACTGCCTAATCCGCAACCCGACCTGCAAGCCACCAACCACCATCAAACAGGAAGTGATCGTGCTGCAAACCTGGACGTGACATCAAAAGTGTGGACAGAAACAAGTTTCGTAAAACTTTAAAAGGAGTAAAATATAGACAATATTACATAAGATAAGACATTTAGATGAGACCCGCAACCCGACCCGCACCTGCACCTGAAAACCCTCCCCTCATTCCGCAGGGTGCCTGCTTTTGTTGCGGGTAACCCGCAGGTACCTGACCCGCTGCAGGACTCTACCACAACACAATGCTGTTGATGCAGGGATGAAAATAAGGATTGCTTTTTCATGAAAGACTCATTGAATTGCAATGCTGAGCATAGGCTATGGCTGAATATAAAAGCTATTTTTAAAAGGCTAAGCGTGACACACATTCCACAGCTGTTCTTATAAACTAGTAGTAATTCTTTAGTACAGTAGCTAACCTGGAATATTGCACCTTACTAATAATAGCATGTCTTTGATTTATGATTAGTACTCACTCTTTTGTAAATATAGTCATAAAATGTTATTGCAGTTTTTTTAACCAAAAATATTGGAGCAAAAAGTGGGCTTAAAGTGCAGACTGTGAGCTTTAATGTAAGGGTATCTACATCTAAATTGGGTGAATAGTGATTGTGTTATTAGGAATAACAAAGCTACCATCTTACTGTTGTCCCAGGCCAAGTGAAATCTGTGTCCAAATGGTTGCCCAGCCGCATTGTGAAATGTATTTAATTTATATAACTTCCACAGAAACTGCCAATTAACTTTTGTATTTTAAAGGGATCCTGTCATCAGAAAACATGTTTTTTTCAAAACGCATCAGTTAATAGTGCTACTCCAGCAGAATTATGCACTGAAATCCATTTCTCAAAAGAGCAAACAGATTTTTTTATATTCAATTTTGAAATCTGACATGGGGCTAGACATTTTGTCAATTTCCCAGCTGCTCCTGGACATGTGACTTCTGCCTGCACTTTAGGAGAGAAATGCTTTCTGGCAGGCTGCTGTTTTTCCTTCTCAATGTGTCTCAGTGGGACATGGGTTTTTACTACTGAGTGTTCTTAGATCTACCAAGCAGCTGTTATCTTGTGTTAGGGAGCTATCTGGTTAACTTCCCATTGTTCTTGCTTTTGTTTGGCTGCTGGGGGGAAAAGGAAGGGGGTGATATCACTCCAACTTGCAGTACAGCAATAAAGAGTGATTGAAGTTTATCAGAGCACAAGTCACATGACTCGGGGCAGCTGGGAAATTGACAATATGTCTAGCCCCATGTCAGATTTCAAAATTGAATATAAAAAAATCTGTTTGCTCTTTTGAGAAATGGATTTCAGTGCAGAATTCTGCTGGAGCAGCACTATTAAGAGATTCATTTTGAAAAAAAAAGTTTTTTACCATGACAGTATCCCTTTAAGGATCCTTCCAACTGCAGGTTTTAGATCTGTCTACCAGTGCTCAATGCAGAGTTGGAAGGGGCCACCGGTGCCACAGTGGGAGGGGAGTGTTGGCTGATGTGTGTCAGTAGTGGTAGAGTGTGGGGGTTGTCAAGGAAGTTGTATACATATTTTAGACAAGAAGGCTTATAGAAGAAAACAAAATAAAGAGAAGGCTAAAAAGGATGGAAAGATACATCATTCCTTTATAAGGTTTATGGAATACATATGAGTTGTTATTTGTACTAAAAACTGGAACAGTATGTCAATATGGTCAAGTATGTGTATAATGTGTATGACCCATTTACTAGGCATATTGTATGCTATGCATAGTCCAAATATGGAGATTAAGGAACATTTTTGAAGGTAAAGAGGTTATGAGCTCTAGCAAAATAGATATGGAAAGATTAGGGGTGCAATGGGTTGATGGGGATAGAAAAGGTAGAGAAGGAGAGAGTGTTTGTGTTTTTATAAGAAACAATGTGAAAGGGGACTGAAATAAACGAAATAAATAACTAATTATATTAAATACATTCTTAAAGTCAGCATACAATAATTCCAAGTTAAGTAAAAATGACTTCCAAAAGGAACTTTTCCTGGGTAAAATGGTGTGCTATTCATTTAGCCTGCAATAAAGTAAGTAAACTTTGAGTTTCAGGGTGAAACTTCTTGGAAAAAGGGAACCAACCATAACCAGTTTGGTGCAGAAAGCAGCATGTGGAATGCAGAGGATTGTGGTTTGTGTGAGCATCATACAAGGAAAGATATGTGCTAAATGTACTTTATGAATAAAGGAATGTAAACGATGATATGCTGTGTTGTGGAGTGGGCACTACTTTGGTCATCTATGACCATGACATTTTTTTCTAGTTTTCCCAAGCACTGTTCTTATTTGGGATTTTCAAGGCATCATTTTGATATAAAAAATGAGCGGTGCATGGAGCGGTACGGCACTTATCATACCCTAAGGACAGATATGTCAATGTGCAGTTCAATATTATTCAATATCACCTGATCAAGCTTTTTTTTTTGCTGCCTTCACACCTATATAGCTTCAAATTCACAGGTTGTTACTTTCAGGGTAGTTATTAGTTGAACACATATTAAACCATAGTTTGTACAATATATTGTGCATTTTGTGAATGTTGTAGCCCTTTTCTTCACTGGTGTTTGGAAGTTAATTCAGGCTACAGCAGCATAGTCAACTACTTAACTCTCTAGTAGTGAGTCAAAAAGGGCCAATGGCGCATAAGAGTTATTTTGTCACCTGGAAGCTTTGTGCTGCTGAGAAGCAGTAGAACCAAAAACATTGTCTTTTCTTTGAACATAAGTTGACACAGAAGCTGGGTATGTAGGCTACCACCAAAAGGTTGAAAAGTTTAGGTCTCTAATTAGGGGCATATGAGTTGTAGGAACCCCAGGGCATCCTTAATTTTGCTGGCAGTGTGATGCCCATGGGGAGAATATTTAAAGCAGGGGAATTTTGCCTATTTAACTAGCCTATTTAAGGAATAGACCAGTTGGCTGGCAAAAGCAAATTGGCCTTACCAAAAATATTAGTAACAAAGGCAGCTAAGGTACATATAGGACAAGTTTCTAGCGGATTTAAATGGTTAAAATGTGGTCTCAGTAGCGTCACTAGAGGGGGGCGGGCCATGGTGCGTGACGCGCAGCCAGGCCCCGCCCCTCCGTACGGCCGCATTTGTCAGTGGCGCACGGGCTGCCGGGGGGCCCTGAGTGGGTGCGGGCACTGGCCCGCTAGCACCCCCTGCTCCCCCGGTAGTTCCGCCACTGTGTGGTCTCAGCCAGCACAATCCAACCAAGAGCTGAATGTATTTAAAATAATGCTTTTGTTTTGGGGCATATTTCTAGGATAAACGGTGTGCTCAGGAATGGCTTGCACAAGTCGATAGCGTAGTGGAGGCTTTAAAAAAAAACAAACAAAAAACTATTCCATAGCAGCAGGTTTGGAACTACAACATATGGTAAGGAGCTGAGTAATAGAGGTTGTTTTTTTGGATGGAAAATATGAGAGAAGAACAAGCATTATGTAACTGATCAGCAATGTGCACCCTATCAATCAATTCATTTAGGCAACTTGCATGGACCTGTTTTGAAAACAACACAATTTTAGGTTTAGGAGTCCCCTCTTATTTGATGGTGGAACGCGGCAGGACAGAAAAAGTGCCAGGAGGCGGGGGCTATGCCCATTCTAGCAGGCTGTGATTGTCCTCCATAAGGGAAAATGAGAGAAACCACGGAAAACTTGGTGGATGGTCTTAAGAAATTGCATGAGATGTCAACTGGGACACATTTGGTGGAGGGGGCTATACTAAATGTTTAATAATTCTGTGACTTCTGGTCCCTCTTATTTGTCCACAACTTTTGGTGTTTAGTCTGGTTATTTAATTAGTAGGATTCGTTGATCAGATGGAAATATTAATATTGCAGCGGCAACCGATAGCAACATAGATCATTTAGGGCTTAAGGACATACACAGGGCTAATTTACATAAGCACTGTCCACAAACCCACAATCCAAGTAAGTCCTAAATAAATAATATACAAAAGCAGTTCAATGAGGTCCCTTGGGTACAGAGTATCAAAATAGTGAACACATCTCCTTTGAGCAGTTGTTTGTTATGACTGTTATAAGTCGCATATCTCCATACTCTATATAACCTCTCTTTTCTGGATGCTGCATGCCATCTCCGCTAGTTGGATGTCAACTGATTCTCTTTTGGAGTTATTCCAGATAACCTGGAGAAATTGGGGGTATAAGACCCCCATAATGCTAATTCCACCACTTAAGGTTTACCTCAAATGGAGTCTCATACTTCAAATATCTCCAGGTTATCATATGCTGGGAAATCAGCATGTTATCCTTGTGAGCATGTTTTCCCATTTATCCACTCAGTTCCATGTGACTGGGGCAATCAACCATGCTGATATTTACCTTAGTTCACTTATACTTCTGACATATACTAAATACCCTTGTTGTTCTACTTTGTGGTAATGGTCTAGGTATACCACACTAATTTAGCTCTGTGTTAGTAGGTCATTAAATGCAAGCATGGTACTTAACTCAAGTTTGAACTCATGGAGACATCTGGGAAATGTAGTATTGGCTCTGCTGCACATGTTGCCATGGCAACATAGCTACTAACGAGAAACGTGTTCTATTTGTTCATTTTCTCGTTGAATTTTTAGGATTCAGATTAGCAACAGTGCTAGAGGAAAATGCTGCTTTAATGTAATAAAGCACATGAAGGAGATTTTCATTAGTTGTCAGACTTTATCTTACCAGAGAGGAGGCGACCACGACGTGAAGCTTCTGCAGCCAGCGTACATGATAACTCTATTCGTTTCTCCTGCTCGTGGAGCTGGGACTCAGGGTCAGGGGGTACTTCTAGCTCCAAGTCACTTAGTGGGATCACATTCTGTAAACTTAATAAAGGACAGATCAGAGTTTATATTTTACAGGTATTTGTTTCTGTAGAAGGAGTATAATGATAACGGTTACTGTCACTATTCTAACTAAACAGACAGATCTTATCACAACACTGAAACAATGTCCATTAGATTCAGTACTTGAGTCAAGAAATGTATATAAAGCTTCTAGTCAATCCAGTGGAAACATAAAAAAATCCACTCTTTCTACAGAATACAGGTATTGGACCTGTTACCCAGAACGTTTGGGACCTGGGTTTTTGGATAACAGATCTTTCCATAATTTGAACCTTCATACATTGAAGGGCGCATTTATCTTGAATTTAAAACTAATTCGAAATTCAAATTTTTGAGTTCTTTTACTGTCAAATTCAACTAGGGAGTTATTCAAATTCGATTCGAGTTTTTCAAAAAGTTTGATTCGAGATTTATAATACACTGGCCCTTTAAGAACTTACATTCGACCAATCGCCAACTAAAACCTGCTGAATCGCTGTTTAAGTCATGGAAAGATGTCAAAGGATCAATTTGGATTTGATTCACGTTTTCAGGTCAATCCTATTCACCCAAGTTTGATGTATTATTTTATTTTTACAGAGAAAAAAATTTGATTATTTGAATACAATGGAGTCTATGGGAGGCGGCCTTTCTGTAATTCAGAGCTTTCTGGGTACCAGGTTTCCAGCTAACTAATCCATACCTGTGCCATAATTAATTGAACACTATTAACTGAATTTGAAAAACAAGTGCCTTAGTCCTCTAATGTAGTACTAAGCAGCAAGCACCAATGGCCTTTTAGCAATTGTGGCTCTAGAATATAACATGTAACATTGTTACTTACGTAGTCATTTTCTGGATCAACTGGTTAGTCCCTGGGGTGCCCTTGGGTACTTGCCTATGTGGCTAAGATTTCGAACACACGTTAAGATTATGGCAAATGCCAGACGGCTGCTGAAGGATGCTATAGACATTCGTTATGTATTGGGCTATTGAGGGGCTATATGGGCCTTTTATGCCAGGGAATCTCAGCCTGGACCAGTCTATGGCTGCCAAACATATATTATTATTTTAATTTATTTTATTTACTAAAATGTTTTTCAAAAAAAAAAACACTTCAGCCAAACTGCCATCCCTTTTTTTTTTTTTACCATCGGCAGGTTTGAGATTGAGGACTTTTTTATTCTGACTTTAAGCAGCATTTTAGTTTTTCTTATCATAAAAAAATATGTTTTCCCCCTTAATTGTTCACGGGAAACCAGTCACCAATCACATTTCAAACATTCTCTAATAGATAGTGTTCCTACTTTTAAGGGTAGGACTACACCAGTGGCGGAACTACCGGGGGAGCAGGGGGTGCGCGCGGGCCTGGTGTTGCGCGTCCTGCGCCAGGGCCCGTCCCCCTCTAGTTACATTTCTGGACTACACAAACATTTTTGGCGCGATCCAACGCGCTGCAACAAACTGCATGCAACAAAAATAACTGCACGCTGCGTCTGCATCCGACAGTCGCGTCGCGTCATATCAACCCTGCGACTTCATCCGACAATACATTCACTTACCTTATTTTTGCCGCATGCGTTTTGTTGCAGCGTGTCGTATCAAGCCAAAAATGTCCATGTAGTCCTACCCTGAGGGTAGAACTACACGAGCATTTTTCATCAGATTTTGTGGGTCAGATTTAGCTGATCCTCCATGCAACACCACACTACGCCGCACAACACCACGCAACAGCACAAGCTTTTGTAGGATGCTACAAAATCTGATGTCAGTAGGCTAGAATATAAAGTCGGATCAGATAAGTCGGATGGATTACCCCTGACAGTCAATATATTTCAATGAAGAAAAAAAGTCTTTCAGACACCATCCGTTGTTATCTTGTCGGAAGCAGCATTCACATTCAACAGTCATGTCGGATGGAAAATTTTACATATAGTTTACACATCTGATTTTTGTAGGATGCATTTTGTAGACCCGACACCATCCTACAAAAGCGCTTGTGTAGTTCTACCCTAAGGTGGGGAGGTGTACAGGTATGTGTAGCCAAATGGATCTGTACTGTTTTCAAATACATTACAGACATTATAGACAGATATCAAGGGATCTATTTTTACACCATAAAGACAAGAGGTCCCCCCTTTAGGGCACGATTCCACCGTGATCCGACACGCTGCACAAAATCGCAGACAAGTAAACGTGTCTGCTGTTGTCTAAGGCACTATGGGTGATCATGCTCCATAGACCACTCTTTTCCCCTCTGCTTTTGCCCTGAGGTGAGGAATAAAGGTTCCTTCCTTTTCCACCCTTTAAAGTAATAGTAACACTAGAAAGTGAAAGTGGTTTAAAGGAATGACAATATAATGTACTGGTGTGCTGCACTGGTAAAACGGGCGTGCCATTGGCAGCCATTCAAACACAGTAGATAACAGATATGTTGTGAAGAATCTCACTGTACTACTACAGGGCTTATTGGTTATTTGCCGTGTATCCTGTGCCAGTATTGAGCAGTTACATATATATTCAACGACTTTCCCAGGTAGACAAAGATAACCCAATAAATACATTGTGGCCCAACAGCAACACATATAGAACCACATCTCAGATATATTGTACAATTCGGACCACATTACAAATAGAAACAACAGATACTTTTTTAACTAAATGGACTTCGGTTATTCCGCAGACAGGCGCTTCTCAAATACTTCAATATCATACAAGAACCATGCAAACATTGTCTGCCAGCAAATATCAGGAAATGTCATTACAGATATTACACCACTCATATCTTACACCACTCAGATGACATCATATAGGTACTTTAAACACAGACAAAATGTCACCAGCCCCGAGCTGACCTCGTACACTGTCTTCAACAACTATGAGGAGACGTTCACGAATATTGGAAATCTTTATCACAACAGACAGGTTCCTTTACTTTATTGTGGGCACTCTTTGGAATACGACCCCCCCCACACAATTAAGACTTACTACATGCTCTGAGACATCTAGCAGAAAGACTAATTGCAGCAACCAGGAAAACTATCCTTCACCACTGGCTCCCCCCCCCTCACCTCCACTCTCATTAGTTAAACGGAAATTGCACCATATTTTTCAAATGGACTAGTTAGAAAATACCACAAATAAAGAATAATACACAGAAAAGTTATTTTCAACCTAGATGAGCTACATATCCTCAATCCCTACCCATATCAGACATCTCACGGTTTATGCATTCAGAGACACCTCATGGTATGATACGGAATAACTATCGAACAACAACATAGTACAAGAAACAGACTAATACATCCAAAATCTTCACCGACTACAGGAGCAGAGTCTGCGATCACCCCCCGGGAGACATCAAATAAATAGGATGTTATCTACAAGTTGTGTATAATCAACAGTGATATGTTTTGGTTGCGGGATATATTGCTTTACAGATCACTATTCTATTAGAGACAGTTGAGTTGAATCTATAATTTGCTTACTATTATTACTTGTTAAGAATTTATTTTGTGTACCTCCAAACTCCTTCCAGATTTTATATTGCTATGAAAATTAAATAAAAACATATGTTAAAAAAAATATATATAAATATTATGCAGGCTGAGAGGGGTTCCCAAACTTTTTTTCTATGATTGTAGTCTTGGCTGCTAGCACAGGCTTCTCCCTCCGCCATCTTGGATCAGCAGCAGTGTGAACCTTCACCACTCCCTATAGATATGCCCTCTAAACAGATCCTAGATCAGCCCAGCAATTAAGAGAAATGTTAACAGAGCTAAAATCAACGATCCAGGGCAACATTCGGCAGCTGGCAACAAACCTCAGGCAAGAAATACAAGACATTGGCGAATGCATGGCGAATATGGAGGAAAAAATGGGGGAATTTGCAGAGGCAACCAGGGATCTTTCAGACAACTGCACCATGGTACAAGATGAACTGGATTCACTACGAGAAAAGATTAACTGGATTCACTACGAGAAAAATCACAAATTTGCGATTGCGTGGTATTTCAAAACAGTTCAACCCACAGAACTTGAGCCATACGTCTTAGAACTGCTAAGAGTAATAATGCCAGACGAACATGCCTGAGTATTTATTATTGATCGCATACACAAATACATTTAATGCAATGTACCCTAGGTAATACGGATTTCACTATTATTAATATACAGTTATTAGGAGTAGGGCAAAATGTACAGTTTGGCACATTCTGAGAAAGAAAGCAAGCACTGGTGAACTCACAACGCAAAAAGACATGGGCATTCACGGAAGACAACATTGGTGGATGATAGCAGAATCATTTCCATGGTGAAGAGAAATACCTTCACAACAGCCAAACAAGTGAACACCACTCTCCAGGAGGTAGGTGTATCGATATTCAAGTCTACCATAAAGAGAAGACTGCACATGAAAGTAAATACAGAGGGTGCACTGCAAGGTGCAAGCCACTTATAAGCATCAAGAATAGAAAGGCTAGATTGGACTTTGCTAAAAAAAACATCTAAAAAAGCCAGCACAGTTCTGGAAAAATATTCTTTGGACAGGTGACTGAAAGCCGCTGTAGTAAAGACATGGCAGAGCATTAAAAAGGAGGAAACCCAGAATCTGGTGAATCTGGGTTTAAGTTCAAGACTTCAGACTGTCATTGCCAGCAAAGGGTTTTCAACCAAGTATTAGAAATGAACATTTTTTTCAGTAATTTGTCCAATTACTTTTGAGCCCCTGAAATAAAGCGATTGTGTTAAAAAACATTTTTATGTAATCTTTGTGTTCAACCCACTGAATTAAAGCTGAAAGTCTGCAGTTCAAATGCATCTGAGTTGTTACATTTAAAATGCATTGTTGTAATGCACAGAACCAAAATTAGAAAAAAGTTGTCTGTCCAAATATTTATGGACCTAACTGTATAATAGCTGGGGATTTCAACACTAGGACAGCCTCTAAACCTCCCCAAGCAATCCACCAAACACGGACATTTAGAGATATTCTGCATCTCCATGCCTTAATAGATGTATGGAGGGCAAAAAATCCATGAGAGAAAGAATTTACCCCCAGAAATGATACTCAGTGATACACAAGAATAGATCTAATTTTGGCAGATCCCCAGACCACAGCCCATTTCCAAATCTTGGATCGGCCTTAGAATATGGTAAGACCATGCCCCAGTATGTGTAGAACTTTGGCCATCACTTAATAAACAGGGATTAGGAATATGCAGACTCAATGAATCTCTTATATTAAAACCAGCGACTAAACAATCATTGACAGATAAAAATCAAACAATATTTCCAGGAAAATCAATCACCCATAATCGAGCTCAAAACTCTCTGGTTTGCACATAAAGAAGTCATTTGAGGTGAACTAATCTCTTTAGCCAAAAGTCTTTACAAAAAAGTTGATTTACAACATACACAACTAGAACAAAACTGACAGAATTTGAACATTAGAAACATTTAATGCAACCAAGCCCTAAAATGATACAAGAAATAACAGAGATCAGAGCCAAACTCAATGAAATCCCTTACGCCAAAACGCAATATAGACTAAAGTTATTAAAGCAATTCTACAATACAAAAGGAAATAAGGCCAATAAGCTTTTAGATGCCCAATTAAACCAGAAACAAGCTAATGCAAGAATAGCCTATATTTCAACTCCTACTGCTAAACTAAATGACCCCAAACAGATAGTGGACCATTTTGCATCTTATTATTCCAAATTATATAACCTGCGAAAAGAACCCTCTGAAACCCCAACCTACGGTTGTAATGATACACCAGTATCTAGAGGAAATACAACTTCCTCACCCTAAACCTCAGCAGGTAGATAACCTAAATACATAAATCACACAGGAAGACAAAGAATTAATGATAACAAAGCGTAAGACCAATAAATCTCAGGGAGAAGACGGGTTTACCAAACTATACTATAAACAATTATTGTTGCTACATTTAACCCGTCTTTTCAATAACATTATGGACACAGGCACGGTTAAACCTGAATTCCTGACTACCCGGATAGTAACAATCCCAAAGCCAGGGAAAGCTCCAGATATATGCCAAAATTACCAACCCATAGCACTCCTAAATAAGGACTTGAAAATCTATGCAAACGTTCTATGCCAATATGCATAGATTTACCAAAGAATGTGGCCTGTAGGAACTAGGGATGTAGCGAACATCGGAAAAAATGTTCGCGAACATATTCGCGAACTTGCGTCAAAAATGTGAACGGTTTGCGAACGTCGCGAACCCCATAGACTTCAATGGGAAGGCGAATTTTAAAAGCTAGAAAAGACATTTCTGGCCAGAAAAATGATTTTAAAGTTGTTTAAAGGGTGCAACGACCTGGACAGTGCCATGCCAGAGGGGGATCAAGGGCAAAAATGTTTCTAAAAAATCCATTGTTGACACAGCGCTGCGTTTTGTGCTGTAAAGGGCAGAAATCACACTACATTTCTAAACATGTGTAATAAAATGCTTTAAAACGTCCGGCGTCTACATGCCAATCAAGTCGTTTAAAAGTTACAGCCTGTTCACACGCAAAGACGAAACGCGGTGCTTACTGCAACGCAAAAAGACGCAAAGAGCTTTAATGAATGATACCGTCAAGTGAGCAAATAATAGTTTTTAATTACTAGTTGCTTGTCACCTCCAGGATGTTCGTCCTGTTGGTGGCAATATTTCTGTAGTGGTGTGTTTAGCAGTCACCGTGCTTGTGCGCACGTGCACGGTCAGGCAGAGGTAATTCAATGTACAGTGAAGCGAACCAAAAAACACTGATTCTGCAGTGTGGGCCCAGTTTTGGTCTACTTTATTGATCACCTGCGGTGACCATAAAAGATGCGATTTTGCCACTGTTGCAGAACCCTGAAAAATTAGGCATGTGTACTTTCCTGAAAAATTATGTTTTTTTTGTCGCAGCCACTGAACCAGAAGTCCAGAAACAATATGCCATATAAATGCTGAAAATATTAATTTTTTTTTGTGGCAGCCACTGCAGCACAGAGGCCAGAAAAAATATGCCATATAAATGCAAACAATATTAATTTTTTTTTGTCGCAGCCACTGCAGCACAGAGGCCAGAAAAAATATGCCATATAAATGCAAACAATATTAATTTTTTTTTGGTCGCAGCCACTGCAGCACAGAGGCCAGGAAAAATATGCCATATAAATGCTAACAATATAAAAAATTTTGTCGCAGACACTGAAGCACAGAGGCCAGAAAAAATATGCCATATAAATGCTGAAAATATTCAATTTTTTTGGTCGCAGCCACTGAAGCACAGAGGCCAGAAAAAATATGCCATATAAATGCTTAAAATATTCTGGTTTTTTTTGGTCGCAGCCACTGCAGCACAGAGGCCAGAAAAAATATGCCATATAAATGCAAACAATATAATTTTTTTTTTTGTCGCAGCCACTGCAGCACAGAGGCCAGGAAAAATATGCCATATAAATGCTAACAATATAAATTTTTTTTGTCGCAGACACTGAAGCACAGAGGCCAGAAAAAAATATGCCATATAAATGCTGAAAATATTCTGTTTTTTTTTGGTCGCAGCCACTGCAGCACAGAGGCCAGAAAAAATATGCCATATAAATGCAAACAATATAAAAAATTTTTTGTCGCAGCCACTGCAGCACAGAGGCCAGGAAAAATATGCCATATAAATGCTAACAATATAAATTTTTTTGGTCGCAGCCACTGAAGCACAGAGGCCAGAAAAAAATATGCCATATAAATGCTGAAAATATTCAATTTTTTTGGTCGCAGCCACTGAAGCACAGAGGCCAGGAAAAATATGCCATATAAATGCTGAAAATATTCTGTTTTTTTTAGTCGCAGCCACTGAAGCACAGAGGCCAGAAAAAATATGCCATATAAATGCTGAAAATATTCAATTTTTTTGGTCGCAGCCACTGAAGCACAGAGGCCAGGAAAAATATGCCATATAAATGCTGAAAATATTCTGTTTTTTTTAGTCGCAGCCACTGAAGCACAGAGGCCAGAAAAAATATGCCATATAAATGCTGAAAATATTCAATTTTTTTGGTCGCAGCCACTGAAGCACAGAGGCCAGGAAAAATATGCCATATAAATGCTGAAAATATTCTGTTTTTTTTGGTCGCAGCCACTGAAGCACAGAGGCCAGAAAAAATATGCCATATAAATGCTGAAAATATTCTGTTTTTTTTGGTCGCAGCCACTGAAGCACAGAGGCCAGAAAAACTCAGGATTTACCTGGATTCAAATTAAACCAGTAGGGTTTGCACCCTAGTTTGTAACGGTGGTGGAGGGAGGAGGACGCTAAAGGACAGCTGTATGTGGAGTCATGAGGCGTGCAGAGAAGGACAGCTGCATGGGGAGTCAGAATCAGAAACTCAGAACAAGTCTTCCGGCGTGCAGTAACCCTCCGAGATCCACCCCTCATTCATTTTAATAAAGGTCAGGTGATCCACACTTTTGTGACCTAGGCGAGTTCTCTTCTCAGTTACAATCCCTCCTGCTGCACTGAAGGTCCTTTCTGAGAGGACACTTGAGGCGGGGCAAGACAAGAGGTTCATGGCAAATTGTGACAGCTCTGGCCACAGATCAAGCCTGCGCACCCAGTAGTCCAGGGGTTCATCGCTCCTCAGAGTGTCGATATCTGCAGTTAATGCCAGGTAGTCCGCTACCTGCCGGTCGAGGCGTTCTTTGAGGGTGGATCCCGAAGGGTTCTGCCGCTGCCTTGGGCATTTGCATGTCTGACGTTACAGAGTGGCCAAAGTGCTTTGTCCTTGCAGGTGCGCTCGTGGCAGGATTACTGGCACCTCTGCCCCTGGAATGTTGATGAGTTCCTGAAGTGACATCACCCTTAAAAGCATTGTACAACATGTTTTGCAGGCTGGTTTGTAAATGCAGCATCCTTTCAGACTTGTGGTATGTTGGTAACATTTCTGCCACTTTATGCTTGTACCGAGGGTCTAGTAGAGTCGCGACCCAGTACAGGTCCTTCTCCTTAAGCCTCTTGATACGGGGGTCCTTCAACAGGCATGACAGCATGAAAGACCCCATTCTCACAAGGTTGGATGCAGAGGTATCCATCTCCGCTTCCTCGTTATCAAGGACTGCATCATCCACGGTCTCCTCCCCCCAGCCACGTACAAGACCAGGGGTCCCCAAAAGGTCACCACCAGCCCCCTGGGAAGCCTGCTCCTGTTGGTCCTCCTCCCCCACAAAGCCACCTTCCTCCTCTGACTCCACTTCTGACACCTCTCCCTGCATTGCAGCAGGTGCCTGGGTTCGTTCTGGTGATTCCGACCAGAAATCGTGCGCTTCCTGCTCCTCGTCACGCTGGTCTACAGCCTCATCTGTCACTCGTCGCACGGCACGCTCCAGGAAGAAAGCAAAGGGTATTAGGTCGCTGATGGTGCCTTCGGTGCGACTGACCATATTTGTAACCTCTTCAAAAGGGCGCATGAGCCTGCAGGCATCGCGCATAAGCACCCAGTAACGGGGGAAAAAAATCCCCAGCTCTGCAGATCCAGTCCTACCACCCAGTTCAAACAGGTATTCGTTGACGGCTCTTTGTTGTTGCAGCAGACGTTCCAACATGAGGAGCGTTGAATTCCAGCGAGTCTGGCTGTCGCAAATCAAACGCCTGACTGGCATGTTGTACCGCTGCTGAATGTCAGCAAGGCGTGCCATGGCTGTATAGGAACGTCTGAAATGGGCCGACACCTTCCTGGACTGCCTGAGAACGTCCTGGAATCCTGGGTACTTTGAGACAAAACGTTGTACTATTAAATTCAGAACATGTGCCATGCAGGGCACATGTGTTACATTGCCCAGTCTCAGTGCTGCCAACAGATTGCTTCCATTGTCACACACCACTTTTCCGATCTTCAGTTGGTGTGGGGTCAGCCACCGATCGGCCTGTGACTGCAGAGATGACAGGAGTACAGATCCGGTATGGTTTTTGCTTTCCAGGCACGTCATCCCCAAGACAGCATGACAACGGCGTACCTGGCACGTCGAATAGCCTAGGGGGAGCTGGGGGTGCACAGGTGTGGAGGAGGAGGAGGACCCAGCAGCAGAGGACGAAGAAGAGGAAGAAGACGAGGTAGAGAGCGAAGGAGGAGTAGAGGTGGTGGCAGAACCGCGTGCAATCCGTGGCGGTGACACCAACTCCACTGTCGTTGTTGAGCCACACATTTCCTGCTTCCCAGCCATGACCAAGTTCACCCAGTGGGCAGTGTAGGTGACATACCTGCCCTGACCATGCTTGGAGGACCATGCGTCAGTAGTCATATGGACCTTTGGCCCAACACTAAGTGACAGAGATGTGGTGACTTGGCTCTGCACATGGTGGTACAGGTGTGGTATTCCCTTTTTTGAAAAAAAATTGCGGCTGGGTACCTTCCACTGCGGTGTCCCAATTGCTACAAATTTGCGGAAGGCCTCAGAGTCCACCAGCTGGTATGGTAAAAGCTGGCGGGCTAAGAGTGCAGACAAGCCAGCTGTCAGACGCCGGGCAAGGGGGTGACTCGCAGACATTGGCTTCTTACGCTCAAACATGGCCCTCACAGAAACTTGGCTGGGGGCAGATGACTGGGAATGGGAACTGGTGGTCAAGGTGGAAGGCGGAGTGGAGGGTGGTTCAGACGGGTCAAGGACAGCAGAGGTAGAGCAGTAAGATGCTGGACCAGAAGGAGGGTGGCTTTTAGTTTGCCTGTTGCCTTTGAGGTGTTGCTCCCAAAGTGCTTTGTGCTTGCCGTTCATGTGTCTTCGCATAGAAGTTGTACCTATGTGGCTGTTGGGCTTCCCAAGACTCAGTTTCTGACTGCACTCATTGCAAATTACAACGCTTTTGTCAGAGGCACACACATTAAAAAAATCCCACACTGCTGACCTTTTTGATGCTGGCAATCTGGGGGTAAAAGTAGAAGTCGGCGGCGTTGGCGGCAATGGCGGGTGCGTTGGCCGGCTGACCACAGGTGCCGATACAAGTTGTTGCCCTACTGTTCCCTGCGAGCTGTCCTCCCTGCTTCTTCTAAGTCTTATTCTCCTCCTGCCTCTCTGACTCTCCGTCTCTCCATCTGAACTATCCTCCTCTTGCTCTCTTCTACTGGGCACCCACAAAACATCAATCTCCTCATCATCATTCTCCTCAGATGCATCAATTTCTTCTAACAGCTCACAGAAGGAAGCAGCAGCGGGGACCTCCTCGTCATCACTCATTATGTCCATCTCTGTTGTGTTCTCTGCCAGAATTAAATCTGGTGTAACGTCCTCATCTCCTTCATCTTCTTCTGCCAATAATGGTTGCGCATCACTCAGTTCAAGAAACTCATGTGAAAATAACTCCTCTGACTCCAGTGAAGAAGGGGCGCCGGTGGTGGAGGAAGGTTACGTGGGGTGCCCATAGCAGTGGAGGATGAGGATGTTGTGGTAAAGTTAGAAACGGTAGAGGATGGGGTGTGCTGTGTAAGCCAGTCAACTACCTCTTCAGCATTTTGGGAGTTCAGGGTCATTGCCTTTTTAAAACTGGGCAATTTCCTAGGGCCACAGGATAGCATAGCAGCACGGCCCCTAGTGCCTCTGCGTGGCGGCCTGCCTTTGCCTGGCATTATTTTTAAAACAAAAACAACAACAACTCAGGTGGTGTTTCTGGAGACGGTATTATTATTGATATTTAGACAGAATGTGAACAAAGCTCACAGAGCTAGATGGGAGTTGTTTGAAAATGAAGAAGAAGAAGAACACACTGGGCAAACAAGGCCTACAAGGTCAACGTATACACTACTACAGCAGTGGATACGGAATATATTATTGCTGCCTGAAAAACGTCACTCGGGTGGTGTTTCTAGAGACGGTATTATTATTGATATTTAGACAAAATGTGAACAAGCTCACACAGCTAGATGGGAGTTGTTTGAAAATGAAGAAGAAGAAGAACACACTGGGCAAACAAGGCCTACAAGGTCAACGTATACACTACTACAGCAGTGGATACGGAATATATTATTGCTGCCTGAAAAACGTCACTCGGGTGGTGTTTCTAGAGACGGTATTATTATTGATATTTAGACAGAATGTGAACAAGCTCACACAGCTAAGTGGCAGTGGTTTGAAAATGAAGAACACACTGGGCAAATAATGCCTACAAGGTCAACGTATACACTACAGCAGTGGTGGATACGGAATATATTATTGCTGCTTGAAAAACGTCACTCAGGTGGTGTTTCTGGAGACGGTATTATTATTGATATTTAGACAGAATGTGAACAAGCTCACACAGCTAGATGGCCACTGGGCAAATAATGCCTGCAAGTGCACTACTATTGGTGCACTACTATGAAGAACAGCAAACAGCAATGGACACCTTAAAGAACAGTAAGATAAGTAAAATAAAAAAATAAATTATATGTATATTAAAAAAAAAAATATTCTCGGGTTGGTGCTGCTGAACTACTAGGAGCAGCACAGTAGCACACCAGTCCCACTCCCCAACACTGCTAGACTAATAGCACTTGGCTGTTAAAGTAGCAAAGTAAAACAACAAAAAAGAAAATAAAAGCAGTCCTTACAAGGACTATTGGGTTATTACAGCAGTCAGCAGATGAGATCAGAAGAGATCAGTGCCCACAGCAGGCAGCTACATACAGAGCACTGCAGTAGAAGGTAGATTACTAGCCAGCAAAGCTACCCTAAAATGTCCCTCAAATCCCTGCAGACTTCTGTCCCTCCAATACAGAGCAGTATCAAGTAGATTACTAGCCAGCAAACTTACTATCAACTGTCCCTCAAATCAGTGAAATCACTAGCAGCTCTCTCCCTACACTAGCTCTTCCAAGCACACACAGGCAGAATGAAAAAACGCTGCAGGGCTTCAGTTTATATATGGAAGGGGAGTGGTCCAGGGGGTGTGGGGGTGGTCCAGGAGGGAGAGCTTCCTGATTGGCTGCCATGTATCTGCTGGTCTGGGGTGAGAGGTGAAAAAAAAGCGCCAGGTAAGGCGAACCCAAAATGGCGAACGTCGCGCGACGTTCGCGAACTTGCGGCGGACGCGAACAGCCGATGTTCGCGCGAACAGTCCGCGACATCCCTAGTAGGAACCCCAAAATGAAAAAAGTGCATATATTTTGTCTTGGCTGGCGATTCAGCAAGCGAAAAATCACCAGAATGATTGTATTTAAAAGTTGTGACTGTTAAAAATGTTTGTTTTTAAAAAATTTATAAACCATTTGAGCGGCATGCCACATTTGTTTTAGGGTGGGTTTATGTCTAGGACATCTAGAGGATCTCTTTTGTCTATATTTTGCTTCCTTGAACATTTTTAATAAGTGGCCACTTCAAACAATTTCACCAACATTACTAATAAAGACATATATATGACCTATATGTACCCACCCTATTCAAATTGACCTAAGCGTATTAACAAAGTTTCTCTAGGCAGAAATGAACGTTAGCGAAAGTTTGCTATGAATTGCTCACACTGAAAATTTACACTAGCGAATCTTCGCCAGCGTTCCGCTGCCGAGGCACAACTTAGCATTTTAATGAATTAGCGTAGTGGTAACGAATTTACTTTTGGCGAAGTGTGGCAAAGCTTTCACAGACGAAAATTCACCCTTTAGTGAATTGGCCCCAAAATCTCTACCAGTGCAAGGCAACAGTAAATTTAAATTTTTTTGTAGTTACTGTTCCTTTATTGCCTGTAGTGGCATGCTAATTGTTTTGAGGGTTGTTTTTTTTTTCAAGATAGTGTCCCTTTAAAGTGCTTCTTAACAAATACACCCGTATATACATCAATATATACCCCTTGTAAGCAAGGAAAGATATTGTAAAGCAATACATTAAGGTTAGTGTTAAAGTTGGTAAAAAATGTCCATTCAACTCAGTTTGGAAAGCTAAAAATTGTGTTAAAAAGGGCACTGTAGCTAGAAGTAAAATGTATTCCAAATTATTTTTATTCAGTGTTTGGCAAACTGTCTGTGGCCCTTAGATCAAAAAGAACAATCTTGCTTTCATCAGTCCACAAAATGTTGAGACATTTCTCTTTAGGCCAGTCAATATGTTCTTTGGCAAATTGGAACCTCTTCAGCACGTCTTTTTTCAACAATGGGACTTTGTGGGGGTTTCTTGTCGATAGCTTGGCTTCACATAGGCTTCTTCTAATTGTAACATTACTCACAGGTAACTTTAGACTTTCTTTGATCTTCCAGGAGGCGATCATTGGCTAAGTCTTTGTCATTTTGGCTATTCAATCTAATCGAATGGTAGTTTTCCATTTTCTTCCACGTCTTTAAGGTTTTAGTTGCCATTTAAAAGCATTTGAGATCATTTTAGCTGTCCTGGACAACGTTTGGAACGACCCCTTGTACTCAGATTTTCAGAGAGACGCACTATAAACAGCATGCACAACATTTGCTGCTTTCCTTCCTTAAATAAGGGACACCTATTTTTACAGAATGAATGACCTCACTAATTGAACTCCACGCTTCTATTATGTAAAACAAGCTATTATTTTGAATACTGCTATTATATTGAACACGATCCAATTAATGATTCAATTACACAGAAACAACAGCATGCATGTCATGACTGTTGGGTCTGTTGGTTTTCTACTCTACTGCACCCACTAGTAAATTATTTGCCATGTAGAAATATAATTTCTATAAAAAACAGTGATTGATCAGACTAGTGATGTCGGCCTGCTTATATTCTGAACACAACTCTAAAAGAAAAAATAAAACAAAAATAACCCTGGTTCGTTCCTGACTTTAAGCTCCACTACTGCATTTTAGGACATCCTGCGGCTAAATACCCGTCCTTCCTGCGATGTCCTATGCCTTCTGAATGGCGCATCAAGAGCTTTTACCATAACTCATAGTCCAAATCTGCACTCACACCTTCGTCCTGTATCCTCGCTTCTTAGCCGTCAGTCATGCTAAATCCGCCCTCAGCCTTCACCCCTCAGCCTTCCGTCTTCCGCCCTCAGGCTTCCACCTTCAGCCCTCAGGCTTCCACCTTCAGCCCTCAGGCTTCCACCTTCAGCCCTCAGGCTTCCACCTTCAGCCCTCAGGATTCAGATTTCTCTTTTCAGCCGACATTCGGCTAAAGGCTAAAGGCTGCAGACTGAGGGCTGCAGACTGAGGGCAGAAGACTGAGGGCAGAGAAGACTGAGGGCGGAAGGCTGAGGGCGGAGTTAGCATGACTGACGGCTTTTTTAAACTATAAAACGCAGCCGGATTTGTTGAAAGGCTGCGAAGGCCTAGGCCAGCAGGATTTTAGGGGACCCGTCTCCCAAAAAAATGATTCCAAATCATGTTAGTCAAGCAAAATGAACTTGAATTACACTATATACATTATTTGAATCTTGTTTCCATCAGTCTGGGAAATAATTTTTATAGCAAGCAGCTAGGAGCCATTTTGTGGACACTGTTATTAAGGCAAGCCTTGCATCATCTCAAAGTCTTGTTTGTGTACCAGATTGGGGGACCTGATGTCCATCCCCATGCCCTAGCTACACAATTAAATGGTTAAGAGAACTGGGGGAATGAGAGTGAAAGTAATTGCTTGCCCACCTCTATGACTAAGGCATAGAGGAGGGGCAGGCAACATTTGATTGACAGCTGAGATTTTTAAATGAGTTTACAACAGCTATGAACGCTTTAATAAAAAAAAGAATTTGGATTTCATGTTTAATTTGAAAAGGACTTTTATCATAGAGCTTTTTATGTCTGGGTGACAGGTCCACTTTAAATTTCCCATGTGTCAATCCCTATTGTACCAGGGGCAACGAACGTCAGTGGGCCTAGGGGTGTCCTCTATGTAATTCTGGCCCTGGATGTCAGATGAGGGGTCACTAACACTTGCAGCCAAAAAACTATTGCTCTGTGTGGCTACAATTTTATTGTAATTACTTTTTATTACTTCTTCCTATGCTGGTCCTTCTCTTACTATTCGGGCCCTCTCCTATTCATCTTCCAGTATCTCATTCAAACCATTGGCTGATTGCTAGGGTAACCTGGATCCTAGCAACCCAATAACTGCTGACATTCCAAACTGGATAGCTGCTGAGCAAAAAGCTAACTAATTAAAAAAAAAATACAAAACCAAAAACAAATGCTAATACTCTTAGAAAATGAATATCTACATCATCATAAGTGTCAAAGCTAAGATGAACAACACCTTTAAGTCAGCCAATATGGCCTCTCCAAACAAAAGAAATCTTTTTCTGCCTATTTGATTTACCTGTACAAACTGTGTGCCTTTTAGAAGTAATTTTCACAATATTTTGTGGAAGATTCTTTTTTACAATTTTAACCCAAGATGTTTTAAAAGTTAACTAACCTGGATTTAGCTATCAGCGTCTTGATTCTTTCCACCTTCCTCCTCTTTTCCTGCATTTCCTCTGGGCTCAGTGGGCCTTCTGGTTCCAATTCTACATAACGCTCCGGGATCAACACTTTCTCTGGGGTTGAAAGCTGAGACACGGAGACAGACGTGCAGTGTGTGACACCACATGAAACATGTAGTGCATGGTATATACTGTAAGTCATAATGGTACCTACAGGAAGTGAGGCATGCACTGTGTGATACATATGGGGGCAAATTTACTTAAGGGCAAAGTGGCGGTCGCTAGCGAAAATTCTCCAGAAACCCCATCCACAGGCATATCGCCAATTTACAAACAGGCGGAGAGGACAATTTGTAGTGAAAGACACAGTCTCTAGCATAGTTTCGCGCCCTATCACCAGACAAATTTTCGTTCAAGCGAACAAATCCACAAATTCACTAAAGTGCAAATTTTACAGAATGTTATCTCTTTCGCCAGAGTTTCCTTTGCCACCTTAGGCTTGGCGAACTGATAAGATGAAGCTACTGTATATCCTTCCCAATCTTATGTCAGTGACATAATATCCTGTATGCCGAAAAGTCATAAAAGTTCTAAAACACGCTGGTGTTTTTTCATATTTTAAAGCAGGATTTTTTTTACCAATTTGAAGGGCATGCCACATTTGTTTTAGGGTGGGCTCATGTCTAGGGCATTAGAGGATCTATTTTGTCTTTATTATACTTCCTTGGACATCTGTAATAATAAGTGGCCACTTCAAGCATTTGCATCAACATTTCTTACAAAGAAGTCTATATGACCTATATGTACCTGCTCTATTCAATTTGACCTAAGCGTAAGAGTACTAACGAAGTTTAG
The DNA here is from genome assembly GCF_017654675.1 of Xenopus laevis. Taxonomy (NCBI): domain Eukaryota; kingdom Metazoa; phylum Chordata; class Amphibia; order Anura; family Pipidae; genus Xenopus; species Xenopus laevis. The sequence goes on along the minus strand of NC_054374.1, from coordinate 58,154,890 downwards.
ATAGGCAGAAATGAATGCTAGCGAAAGTTCACTATGAAATGCTTGCGCTGACGAATTAACGCTAGAAAAACTTCCACCAGCGTTCGGCTATTAAGACACAACTTTGCATTCTAGTGAATTAACAAAGTGATAATGAATTTACGTCTGGTGAAGTAGCGTGAAGTATGGCAGAGCCTTCGCTGGAGAAAATTCTCCCTTTAGTGAATTTGCCCCATGGTTTTTGTACTGTACATAGAGTGAGAAACTAGAAGAATCAATGTTTTAAGAAAAATAGAGCAAATGGAACGTCAAACTAAACATACAATATTAACTCATGGTAACAGAAAAAAACTTAACATTCTGGGATTGGCACCTTGTCTGGGGCAGGAAGCTGAAACACAGAGGGAAATAAATATATAACGTGAAATTATGACTCAATATCTAAGCACCTAAATTAAAAAATTTTGGTTATTTTCCTTGGTAGGTGCACATCAGCCTGATTTAAAGAAAATATGCAGCTCTGAAAAATCTAAGAAGAGATTTTGAGGGGTAAATGTATTACAAAATTTGACTCATTAGTAAAACCAGGACAATAAAACAGTGCAGTAAACCACATCAACCATGCAAAGATTTACTTCTATTATTCTACATGCAAGAAGCCTGATCAAAGCTTAATGCTGATTAATTAGTAAATAAGCCCCATCAAATAGAGCATTTCTGGTTTAAGCAACTGTATACAGAATGTTACAATTGAATAACATAAATATAATTTCTGACTTAAATTCTGTAGAAAAAAAGAAAGAGAATTGGGGTAACAAGATACAAGCTCATATACTGGAAGATAAAAGAATTACCTCTCTGGTGATATCTACACTGTATGCTTGCGGCTCCACCTTCATCTTGCGTAGCCGGGCAATCTCGTTTTGAGGGGATTCATAAGCACTCTGGGGTTCTTGGGAACGCAAAGCTGCTTCCAGGTCTGATATATCTACCTCATGGATACTGCGATGTCTTCGTACCTGTGCTCAAAAAGAGGAAAAGACCAACTTAGTATAATTCTTTTCACTCAAAGCTTAGCTTTATTGACAAATTCACTTATTAACATCACATAGTTTTCAATGACATTGTATAATCTTCATTACATTGTACAACATATAATTTCCTTTGCATTACCACTCATATGCATAACACATTGTAACATATACACGTATTATATTTCCCCTAATTACACTAATGTCGGTGCCATTGCTCAGCCAAGCTGTAGGGGGGGGAAGGGGGAGGGGGCATTGCTTAACTTAGTAGGAAACCAGGATAAACTTGGTCAAATTTAAATCCAACTTTGGTGGTAGAGTGTGGTCTACATATATTTGGATGCATTTTCCCTTACTTTTGTTTTGTTATTTATGGCTCCTATGCTCATGGAACTGGGACCATTGTTTCCATTTTTGGTTTTCACTAAGTGGATGGTTTGTAGCTCTTAGTGCTGCTTTCTCGAATTGTATATTAGAATTGATTTCTGTTAGTAATTGTTGATATGACAGGGCTTCTTTCTGTTTCCAGGATCTGGCTATTAGCCACCTTGCTGCTATAAAGATATGTGTCAGGATTATTTCCGTCATTTTGTCTCCTATGTTTGGGAATATACCACGAAAGGGCCACAGCTGGAGATCTTGGTAGGGTTATATTTAGTACCTTCGTAATAATTTGGTAGACCATAGTCCAGAACTTGCATACTTTCTTACAGCTCCACCAGATATGTAGTCTCTCCAACATAACATAGAGGTTCCTGGGTATATCCGAGCAAGCTTTTCTATGGTGTACTACCATCTGTGTAGAATTTTATAGTAGTTTTCTAAGTGGTCTGCACAGCGGGTGTAAGATATCACTTTTTTGATGGCTCTCCACCAGTCTTTCGTTGGAAATATTTGCTGAAAATCTTTCTCCCAATGTAGTATTGCTGGGAATTTTCCCTGTTGCATATTTTCAGATATCAGATCGTAATATATTGCAATACCTTTGGGTGCTGCCGGGTTTTTGTTACACAAAATTTCCAATGTTGTCCTATCTCTGTTGCAAGGATTCAGGAATTTTGTCTAAGTGTCTAATTTGTAGATACTTATAAAAATCTGATTTGTGTATGTCATATTCACCTTGTAGTTGTTCGAAGGCTTTCAACTGCTTACCGTCATATAGGAATTTAAGTGTGGATATGCCTTTATTGACCCATGCCTTTAGGTTTATTTCGGTATGGAGTTCCAGCATTCTTATTGGCGTGTTAAATGATGGAAACGGTATTTCACCCTATGGGTCTGAGAAGCTCACCCAGATTTGTAATCCAGCTTTAAAGGAAAACTATACCCCAACATGAATACTTAAGCAACAGATTTATATCATATTAAGTGACTTATTAAAGAATCTTACCAAAATGGTATATATACCTAAGTAAATATTGTCCTTTTACAAACCAGAAATACTACAACTCTAACTGTAACAGGAAGAAGTGTTGAAGCAAAATACACAACTCTGTCTGTTAATTGGCTCATGTGACCTAACAAGTATAGTTTGTTTGGTATGTTTATGTGCACACTGAATCTTATGATCCCAGGGGGCTGTCCTTATTTTTTAAAATGCCAATTTTCTATTTATGATTTAAGTTCGTGCTAGGATATTGGCCTTGTAATATCATTCAAAGTCCGGGATTGCAAGACCTCCTTTGTTACTGGACTGGGTCATAAGATGTTGTGCTATCCTAGGCTTCTTATGTTCCCAAATGAATCGGTGATTATTTTTTTGGATATCCTGAAACAAGGCCTTTGGGACCAATATCGGTACTGTTCTTAATGTATATAAAACTATTGGTAGAACCCATCATTTTAACAAACGCCATGCTGCCAAACCACGAAACCATACTCATTTTCCATGTCTTTATAACTAGTATTTCAGCTGGGGCTGTGTCCAGTAAAAGTTATATGTATATTGTAGTTTTTGTTGCAGATTGTTTGGTATATTAATACTCATGGCTTGAGTCTTGCCTACGTTTACTTTGTAGTATGACACCTTTCCAAACATGTCCATCAGCATACAACCCAATTTTGTGTATTCTTTGATGACCCACTTCCATTCCCTGAATCTATTGCGTGCCTCATAGTTTGTGCCATGGTTTCCATTATTAAATTAAAGGCTAAAGGGAGCATGGGGGCATCCCTGGAGTGAGTCTGGTGCCTCCTGAAGTCTAGAGGCTAGGATACTTGCATAAAGCTTCACATCAACATTTAGCAGGGAAATGGGCACACTGCTTAGAGCCTTTTCCCTCTTTGTGGATTAGAGAGATGTGTGCTTCCAGCATCTCTCTTGGAAATTGCTGTTGCTCTACAGCGTGGTTAAATAATTGTACTAGTTGTGGAATCAGTAGTTCCGAGAAAGTTTTTTAATATACGGCTGTATAGCCATCGGGACCTGCTTTGTGTTGTTTTATGGCTTTTTCAATTTCTGTGTTCTACGTATTCATTCTCGCTTTCTGGGTTTCTGTTAATTTTGGTCACTTAGCTTGTCGTAGGAAACCTCAATGCCTTTAGTGGTAGGTTGTGGGTTATTAAAGTCTTTATTCAGGTTATATAGTTTTTGGTAAAACCTAGCAAAACAATCAGCTATCTGTTTTGGATTGTGCAATAATTTGTTTTGTTCATCAAGTAGTATTTGCGTTCTGATTCTTATATTTTTAATTTGCTTTGCTTGGAGTTCCCCTATTTTATTGCTCTTGTAATAGTGTCTTGTTTTCAGTTTCCTAAGGCCAAGTTCCATTTTTTGCAAATCCATGAGGTATAGTTCCTCTTTTATTACTGTTATCTGTTTAGTGATTTTTCTTGTGGGAGTAATTTTATTTTCTGTTTGTAGCTTTATTAGCTGTTGCTCAAGAGTTGTTTTCCTAAAATGTTGTTGTTTTTTATGCATAGAGGCCTTCTGGATACATTTTCCTCTGATAGTAGCTTTATGAGCCTGCCAGTTAGTAAAGGGGGAAGTTTGTGAGGCTATATTAATTTAAAAAAAATTGGAAATTGAGTTTTGTATCTGTGCCTTTTTCTGTTGTTGAATTAGCATTACCTCATTAAGGCGCCAGGTCTGAAATGTTTTTGGTTGCTGGGATTTCATAATCGTTAAAGTGATTGGGGCATGATCAGACCATGTTATGGGCCCAATGTCTACTTCAGTAATATTTTGTAAAGTATTTTGATCTACTAGAAAAAGTCTATTCTAGAATACATTAGGTGTACATGGGAGAAGAATGTAAAGTCCAGCTGTTTCAGAAAGTTTACTCTCCACGGATCATAGTAGGAATGTGTTGCTATAATTTAAGCTAACGGGGTGTTTGAGTTGTTACCTCTTGTTTTTGCTTTCTTACGGTCACCCCGTTGCAAATCTAGCTCCAGGTTTTGAACTAGGTTATAGTCTCCTGCTAAAATGGTAGTGCCTTTCTTTAGCAAATCCAGTTTCTGAAATACCTTTGAGATAAATTTGTATTGTCCTGTGTTTGGGGAATATAAATTGGCAAAAGTATAGTAACCACCTCTGATCTCTCCCATTACAATCAGGTATCTACCTTGCGGATCTCACCATTGGTCCTCAAGCTCAAAGCCTATGCGGTTACTAAATATTATGGCAACTCCTCTTTTCTTTTCCAAGGCCGATGCTGTATATTCCATTTGATATACACCAAAGGTGGGTTGGGAATTGTGATTGACGTGCGTTTCCTGTACCCATACTATATCGCCTTTGTTGCGATAGGCCTCATGTAGCACCTTGGATCTTTTGAAAGGGGAGTTAAAGCCCTTAGCATTAATAGATATACATTTAAACGCCATCTTATAGGCTAGCTTGTTGCTGTTGGCCGTGGACGAGATCCTCAGGGTAAACATTTTTCTACTACATAGCAGTATCAATGCATCTTATTGAAAAATAGAGACAGACATCCATTTTTGTTAGACCGCACACTCAAGGGGGTTAAAATAGCTCATGGCTATGTTCCAACTATTTACATTATATGGGAAACATCCGTTTAATCATCACTCCCAAATATATGGGGTCTGGCTGTATTAACGTCACTAGTATATAGGTTTCTAGTATGTTTTATTAACCAGGCTCACAGTTCTTGTGGGGGGAGATGTACAAATAAAGTATTTTTTGTCTGGAGTAGAGAGCATCCCAGAGAAACTCCGATCCGGGTCCTATCTTTCCCAGGGATAGTCACTGCATATTTAGTATGTTTACAAAAAAAGTATACTTAGCCTGTCCTGTTTCATGGAGAATGTCTTGTGGTAGCTCTTCGGATCATCCATTCTGTGTCATTTCTTTAGTGGAGTAGTGGAGTTTTTAGGCTCCATCAAAATGCCCCAAGCTGTTAATATTTGTCAGCCTTCCTCCAGTTTCAAGAGAACTGTTGTGGATCCATTTCTTGTGATGATCAATTTTGTGGGGAACCCCCATTTGTATATGATTCTGTTCTCCCATAGTGCTGTTGTGATTTGTGCCAACTCCTTTCTCATCTGTATTGTTGCTGTAGAGAGATCAGATCTCCGGCAGGGTCTGTGCGGACCGATGTTCACGAAGTAGCTGGTCTTTAACATGTCAGAAGTGTATCCTTATGATAACATCTCAAGGTGCAGTCGCTGTGCGCTCTATCCAAGACCAATGTTGATTCCGGTGTCTCCGGGAGGATCACTGTGACGAACGTTTGCACATACGCAGTTAAGTCTTTGGCAACTACTGACTCTGGGATTCCCTGTAGTCTTATGTTGTTGCAACGGGATCTATCCTCTATATCTGCCAGTTTTTGTTTTAATGCCGAGACTTCTTCCAGGGCCGATGTAAGATGTATTACGTCGTTATGTGATCCCACTATTTCTTCCATTTTATTTTTGAGATGCGCTGTTCTGTCCTGAATTCTAAATCGAGGATGCTGGGGATTCTGGGAGCGAAAAATCCCTCTCTCCGCCATCTTGGGATCTTCGCCGCAAGCCTACTTCTCTTTGCCTTTCGCTCTGTAGAAGGCTGTTAATTTAGTGGGAGAACCTTTTGTCATTTGGCTTTTCCCCATCTTTGCTTGTCGAAGTATGACTCTGGTTTCTGAATGAATTCCCAGTAGTTTTATTCTGCTTTTTTGCTGCTTTATTGGGGCCCAGGTCTGGAGCTCTCGTGGAACGCGTCTCACTCCATGTAGTGCTAGGCCACGCCCCGTTATACTATGATTTTTAAGTGTTTTATGCCAGATACTTACAGAAAGAGTCTTTTCTTCACTTGCCAACCAACAGAAGTTTTCCATCAGGGCAATAGTCCTTAATCCATCAGGATTGCAGGATTATCTGTTACTACTGCCATATTTGATTGGGTAGTATGTTCAAAAAGTGCAAGATTCCTGCACTTTTGTACATAGGCAGAGGGCAAATTTTCCCTTTGGGAAGACTAATTTAAGATGACTATGGATTAATTGTCAGGAGAACTGGAAGACCTGTGATTCACCAAGATGTCAATAAAAGTACCTGTAGTGTTATGTTACCTGATATTTTAATCTTGTACTGATTAGTGATGGGCGATTCAGATCCATTTTGACAAAAAATTGTGAAATGGCAAGAAAGTCACCAAACGCATTGACGTCAATGGCTAAAAACTTTTGAAACCACTCAACATTTTTTAAATCACACATTTTTTAAATCACGCAACATTTTTATTACTATCCATTATTGTCTATGAGTGTTTTTTCTTGGTGAAAAATTTTACTCATCCCTACTACTTATTTATGAGAAAATTTGAGAAATTACCCAGACATCTGCAATTACAGAAATGCAGAGGTCCAGTCTAACTCATTTTACAATTACAAGTGCTTGCTTTTTATTAAACATTGTTTAGTAATTTCAATTTCATTGTAAGGTACGTTTAAAGGAATTGTTCAGTGTAAAAATAAAAACTCGTTAAATAGATAGGCTGTGCAAAATAAAAAATATATCTAATATAGTTAGTTAGCCAAAAATGTAATGTATAAAGGCTGGAGTGACTAGATGTGTAACATAACAGCCAGAACACTACTTCCTGCTTTTCAGCTTTCTTGGTTTACACTAACTGGTTACCAGATAGTAACCAATCAGCGACTTGAGGGGGGGGGGGGCACATGGGTCATATCTGTTGCTTCAGAGCTGAAAACTAAGGATCAATTGCAATCTCACTGAACAGATATGTACCACGTTGGCCCCCTTCAAGTCACTGACTAACTCAGAGTTATAGAGCTGAAAAGCAGGAAGTAGTGTTGTGGCTATTATGCGAGACATCCAGTCACTCCAGCCTTTATACATTAACTTTATTAGAAACATTTTTTATTTTGAACAGCCTATTTACCCAGTTTTTATTTTCACACTGAACTGTTCCTTTAAGAATATATTGTCATGATTTTTCAACATACAGATGAAGCCACTTGGATTTGTGAGATAAATGCGTCATGACTCATGGTTAATTGAAGAAACTGCGTTATCTAAAGTCATCTTAACTCATTTAATGCATTTAACCTTTCCATTAGCATACCAAAGCACCATTGTGAACAATGGTGAATGCTTTAATTAGATGGGATGTTGTGACGCAGTTTTCTGTGTTAAATGAGATAAATGGGATATCTGTGTTTAGTTATTCTGTGTCAAACAGACAAACCAAAGTGGCTGCATCTGTATGTACCCTTCAGGGGCACTTTTTCTACTAAAAACCTTATATACACTCTATTCAGTCTTACTCAGTAACCCATTACTGTTCCATATGTGAAAATGCTGGGGAAAACTGTATTCCATTACAAAACTATATAATACAGTTATAAAACTATACCCCCCAAACAATGTAGAAGTCTCTAAAAATATATTGCATAAAACAGTTAATATGTTTGTAAATAAACCCTTTTCATAAAACATGTATGGGATCCATTATCCTGAAACCTGTAATCCATAAATCTTTAAATTACATAAAGGCTGTGTCCTATAGACTAAATTTTATATTCTTAAATGATTTCTTTTATCTCTGTAATAATTTATCTCTGTAATAATAAAACAGTACCTTGTACTTGATCCAAATGAAATATATTTAATCCTTACTGGAAGCAAAGTCATCTTATTGGGTTTACTTAATGTTTACATTAGTTGAATATTCCTCTACTCTCTCCAAGGATGGTTAGTTTATCTGTTTAACTTTAAGTCTGTCCTACATTTGCAATGCAAAGTATCTCAGCTGGCAAAAATTTACCTTGGTATGGGGAGACTTTGCCTATAATCAGCCTATTTTCTTATGTTTTATAATGTATATGCTTAAAAAAATATTATGTATTCTTACAATACAAAATCAAATGAGCACTAAAAAAAGCATCAATACAAGTGTTGTAGGGATGTTTAAGCCTAACCCATCAAATATTACTCACTATTCTGCATGTCGCAACTGATTTGGTTGCACTAGGTTCTGATTGTTGGAGCTGCAGGCTTCGTCTCTTTTCTTTCACTGATCCACTCTGGTGACGCTTCATCCTATCATTCTGTTCTTCAACACTCATCTTGGACTTCACTTCACTGGGGAATAATGCACTCTTTGGGCGCTCCTAGATGAGTCAAAAACAACAATGGAGGCAATTATTAAGGTGAACCAACCTTCCTCTTTCTTTTCTTTTTCCAACCTTTCTATTTCTTTTCTTTTTCCATGGCTGTATCTACACTCTACTATACTTTTGTACAATTGAATATTCATGGAATTTCATGAAAAAGGACAATATATAAGATATTGTATGATAGTATTCACACATCACATTATTCACACACATTTAAAATAATATCAGCACTGAAAAGAAGATGTACCTTTTTAACCATAAGAACCATAGTATAAGATGATATAAAATTCACTATTACCAGTGAAAAATCAGCAGAAATTGGGTTTCCGCCAAAAAACAAATTTTTGCATGATGAAAAGAAATGTAATTCTAAGCAACTCCAATTTACATGAATTGTTTTCGATGGTTCAAGAGTTATTTATAAATGCATTATATGCACTTAAAAAGAAGGTATTATGGCTCATACTACACACATAGCACTACTAACGGCTTCTTACAGACAGGCTTTTTTAATGCATTTGATACGCAATTGACACAGGTTTGCACACACCTAGACACAAAAGCTAATAGAATCCACTCCATTTAAAAATGAAAAGAGGAACAAAAAGATCTGGTGTACATAGGATAGTGAAATTTTTTGACCACAAATTTAATGACCACGCCCCATAATTAACATGACCATTTTACAAAATTTGGCAGGTTATTAAAGTTTCAACACATTTTTTGAAGTTTTAGGGCCATGTTTTATATGTTATAATAGTTTTGCTAATGAAGGTGAAATTGCCCTTTAAGCTGTGTGTCACAGTTCTCTTAAAAAGTTACAATTATATCTTTGTTTATCTTAAATTGTTACAAATGTATCTAAGTGCAAATGCTGATAATTCTGGGCTCTCTACCAAAAAGCCTCTAAAACATTGTATCTTTTTCTGGTGTTTGTGGGGGATATCAAAGAGTAACTCTGGACTTTTTAATAAAAATCCAGAACTACGGGCTGAGCTGTCAATATCTGGACTGTCCAGCAAAAATGGGACAGGTATGTACCTTCATTTTATACATCTTTGAATTGCTTAAAATTTATAGTAGCACTATATTTAGCATACCGTTCAGAAGTTTTTTGTTTAAAACCCTGAAAAATGACCACATCCCACCTCTTTCTCTTACTTCCTTTCTTGTCCTCCTCATTGATTTCCTGTGGTGCAGTCAACATAGATTGAGAATGTGGAGGGGGTGGGCAGACTTGGGAGGTGCTCTCCAGTGACATAAGTCACTGCACTGAGAACAAGAATTGGGAGGTTATTTAAGTGCTGTTTCACTTCTTGACTTTGAAGGATTTTTTTATGGAGCAGCGGGAGGTTTCTTTATCTATTAACCAACAAGTGGTGAACAAATGAAGGAAAAATTGAGGGGGGATACTAAATGAAGATGAAAAAAGGATAATGTGGAGACCTGAAAGAGTACTGCATGTCAGTCAACAGTATGAAAATTTCCTGTGTGACAATGAAGTGATACTCCCAGCCCTTATTTAAGATTAATCTGCGTAAAGAGAGGATCTCTCTGCAGCTCATATATAATGATGTTTTTTACGAGTAAAATGCTTTTTTTTTTACCACTACACATTGTAATGAAGGGGAAATATATTAAAAGATGGGTATGGCACAAAATGTCTCTTTCAAGGAGACAATAGAATAGAGGGCTGTAGTTGGAAATGACAAAAATGCACTTAGGTACAGTTAAAAAAAACACATATAAACGTAATAGTATATGTGATGTTATACACTCTGCAAACACATATTTAAAAAAATCATGCGTGTAAGAAGTCTTAAAACCAAAAAAAAGAGAGCTTTTACCCTTTTACTGGTTTCTCTGTGGCCAACTATGCATCTAGAACCACTGGTTTAATAGCAACGATATGGCTTAATAGTTCAGAGACATACCTGTATATGCAATAATATAATATGAAATCATATTTCTTATTATCGATTTGATGTTTTTAAAGGAGAAGGAAAGCTACGGAGGCATTTTATTGCCAATAGATTAGCTGCAATAGTGCAAGCTAGAATGCTATATTTATTCTGTAGAATGTTTTACCATACCTGAGTAAAAAGCTCTAGAAACTCTCTGTTTGTTTAGGATAGGAGCTGCAGTATTAACTTGGTGTGACATCACTTCCTGCCTGAGTCTCTCCCTGCTCTGGGCTCAGATTACAGTAGAGAAGAGGGGGGGGGGGAAGCGGAGCAAACTGAGCATGCTCTTGCCCAGGGCAATGAGGTTTAAGTTGAAGGCAGGAAGTCTGATACAGAAGCCCATGAGTACACAATAGAAGGAAAGAAATGTGCTGTTTCTTTTGACAGGGGACTCAGAGCAGCATTACTTTGGGGGTTTACTGGTATATTTAGATGGACCTTTCTGATAAGGCTTACTTAGTTTTAACCTTTCCTTCTCCTTTAAAGAAATCATGTTTCATCTTGATAACAGGCCTAAATATGGACAGAAACATTGCTATATAGAAGATGTTTTAACATTTTGTGAATAAAGATTTCATGTTTTTATGCAATCCTGGTGTGCGCTACATATAACAAGGAGATTGTGGATGTATACACACACACACACACACACCTCATGTCTAATTAAGATGTGAAGCCAGGAAAAGTGCTAGCTGTGACATCATATTACACCAACAATGTCTACAATAAACAAATACAGATATAAATTTGCGCAGTGGTCAAGCAAACTCATTTTAAACCTTGACCTTTATGTTCCTGACTTCACACTGGTGTCATACAAGTAACGCATCTACTGTTTTGATAATAGCTCCTGACATTACTGATACAATGGCTAATACATAATATTAATACATAATATTAATACATAATAGGGGCTTGCAGTTCTTCTATATACTTCCTTTTTTTTGATCTCCCTGACTGTATTCTTTATCATACTGCACACTATGTTGCATAATGTATTGTTTAAGTATAATACCAGAGACCATTACTAACATAGTTCAATAGCTAACTCCTAAGTCTTTCTTTATAAATGTTCTTTATTTTGTTTTGTTGATTGCAAAACAAGTTGACACCAGGCCCGGACTGACCATATGTTTTTTCGGGCATTTGCCCGAGGGGCCGCTTCATATTTTCTTTAAATGGGCCGCTCCGATAAAACCTTCTTTCCACTGCATACACAGCGGGCTCTAGGACCGCTCCTCCAGTCTATGTCCCACTGTGGCTCCGCCCCTCCCACTGCTCTCGTGCTGCTGCTGCCGTGCCGTGTGTGTGTCCCAGCACAGTCAGCATTGAGTTTCTGTGAGTAGACTTCCTCCATCGAGTGGGAAATCAGTAGGTTTGGTGCAGTGTGCTGGGTGGGTGTCAGATGAGTTGGGGAAAGTGTCATTTGGTAACCTTGTACAGTGGGGGCGGGGCTAAGCTGTGCTGTTGAGGACATGGGGCTGCTGGAATACACAGAGGAAATTCACTACACATGAGCTTTCTACCTGCCCTGATTGTGCTACATCCCTTTGTGCCTCTATATGCCCCACACACAGGCTCTTCCAGTAGATAAAGTGTAGCATCTCCCTGACATTTCAGTATAGAGATCCAGAACTCTGGCAATGAAATAATGTTAGGTATTAGAGTTTCCCAACTTCAATCTATTGATAATCTTTTAGACCCACACTGTACCTATACTTACTTTAATTGTGTGCACATTTGTGAAAGGTTGTTTCATTTATCTATTGTGCTTAACCAATTTTTGGAAAGGATAAGCACTAGTTGTGGGCAGCAGTGTTTTTGTAGTTGACCAAACGAAGCAATTTGATAGGGATTATTACTTCGTACTAAAATTATTCCAGAGTTATGAAGCTCAGTTCAGCAAAATGTACAGAGAGATCCCATAAAACTATGGCAGCATAGGTATTCCCAGTACTAAGCACAATTCAGCAGGAACAGTCCCCTAAGTTTGCTCATAGTCTGTACAGAGAGATCCCATAAAACTATGGCAGCATAGGTATTCCCCTGTACTAAGCACAATTCAGCAGGAACAGTCCCTAAAATACTCATAGTCTGTACAGAGAGATCCCATAAAACTATGGCAGCATAGGTATTCCCCTGTACTAAGCACAATTCAGCAGGAACAGTCCCCTAAGTTTGCTCATAGTCTGTACAGAGAGATCCCATAAAACTATGGCAGTATAGGTATTCCTCTGTACTAAGCACAATTCAGCAGGAACAGTCCCCTAAAATGTACCATAACATTATGGCATAGTAATTCCCCATTTTTGAGGTGACTCTGATAAACGTGGGTCTGCACCTGTAAGTGGACACAGGTGGGTTTTGTTCAGTTTATTTTTGTGTTTTGTGAGGCGGGGTCATTTGAGACATTGCATTTAATTCCATTAATTATAAATTAGACTATAGTGTTAATGTTGCTTTACTGTAATATAGGGATAATAAAAGTCTGAGGAGTTCTGTGACCATATAAAGGCACAAGGCTGCAGGATCTTTAACATATTTCACATGAATTACACTTGAGTCAGAAAGGCAGCTCTTTATGTAAATATTTTTTTGCAGTTTTACCCCAATATATGAGTGGATGTGTACAAGACCATTGCGTATTTACATGTGGGCTGCTTTGATTTTTTTGCCCGGGCTGCTTTTTACCCCCAGTCCGGCCCTGGTTGACACTAAGCACTTTTTGCAAGGTGCTCAGTGTTTATTATACAAATGCTGTATACAAATGTTACTTGCTCACCTGGTGTCATGTTAGTGATGTTATATGATATCACAACTAGCAGCTTTCCCATCATCTCATGTTAATCAGACATGAGATTTGTTTGTGATTGTTCACTTTGAGAAAGGCTATTGTTGTAGCCAAAACGTCAGTCAATTTTTTTTTTTGCACAAATAATCCATGTATGACATTTATGAATACCATTTACAGATAGATGTGTGTATGTACTGGTTAGATATGTAGGTGTTTGTGTGCTGACCCGTGAGATGTTTCCATTAGGTATTCTATTGCATCCGCGTCTAACCACTGATGGTTTCCTTTCTGACTCGTCTTCATTAAGTGATTTCGTTATAGGAGGTACAATGCCAACTGTGGAGACATATAGGAAGAAACATTAGGAAATTACACAGTGCTAGATGCCATGTTCAGCAGCATTCTTTTTACTAAACTCACCAGTACCTTTGTTAACGACCTGTAAATGTACTTGTTTCTGTTTCTCTGACTCATGTTCAGAACACAACTGAAGGGAACTTACTCCTTCAGGAGTAAGTGAGGATGAAATCTGGAGTGATTCTCTTTTATATGGTTCTAAGTTCAGCTTCAGCTACAGAAAGAGAGAGAGGTGCATTTTACAAACTTGTGAATAGTGAAAATAAATTATGAGCAGGAAGGAAAGCCGTAATAGACTGGGAGCCAAAACGGAAAAATGAAGATGACAAAGGAAGGTAGAATGGGAGGAAAGAGGCTAAAAATGGTTCTGGCTCAGTGTTGGGAGGAAGGATTTAAATCTGCTTGTTTGTGTGTGTTTGTGATTGTATAAGTGTGTGAGAGAGAGAATGATTGCGAGTCTGCTTGCATGTATGACATAGACCAGTGATCCCCAACACGCGAGTAACATGTCACCAATCCATGGATGTTGCTCCCAGTAGCCTCAAAACCAACCTTTATTTTTTAATTCCTGTCTTGGAGCAATGTTTTGGTTGCTTAAAAAACAGATTTACTGCCAAACCAAGCCTCCTCTAGTCTGCCAATCCCCTAAGAGGCTACCAAATAGCCTTACACAGCTCATAATTGGCACCCCAGGAATTTTTTGCATGCTTCTGTTGCTCTTTGGCTTTTTTCTTACAATTTGAATGAAGATCATTGGTAAAAAGAACCTTGGGGATTACTGATATAGACCATATGGCAGTATTTTCAGCTATGAATAGGGTTGCCATCTTTTGAGCTGCAAAAGTCTGGGTGGAGCAAGTGGGTGATATCAGGGGGCGAGGTGGTGCCAGTGGGCAGATCTGTCATTAGATTATTAAATATTTCATGAATGCAGGACCATAGCTGCTTTTCAGAATTTATTTACCGTCTGCGTGAAACACCGAAGGTAAGTTCTGCAAGTTTTCTCTCTGTGCTTTTATTAGTATATAGAGCTACAACTGCTAGTGTCAGAAGTAAAGGAAAATTTGATTCGTTTCCAATGACCTGATATGTGTATTGAACCTGCCATGAACAACAGGACTTCTGCACAAGGATGGAACCTCAAATGTTATTACACTTATTACTGTGTTATGTATAGTGCAACACATACATGGTGGGGTCCAAGAAAATATATTTATTGAATATATCTAGGGTATCTAGGGATATAAGCTCTACTGACAAGATGTAAAATCATTGTTGCTTTACAGAAAACTTGTCTTAGAGAACTAAGCAAAAAATAACCAAAATAAAGAGGCAGTTTACTCATTCAGAGAAAGCAGCCATAAAACTATGCCTTCAGTCCAGTCCCACCTTGTGATATGCTTAGTAGTCAGCAGAGCAACCTATTTAGAAAATACATTTTTCAGTTATATTTATTTTTCTCTTGTGTGCCCCTTTTTATGAATGAACTAACATGATTCGGACTAATGACCTTCTTGATTTACAGGAATTCCAGATGCTGCTAAACATTCTTTGAGTAAGAGGAACATATTGAGCTCCTGCAACATAATCCTCATAAGCAAGTAAGCATAGAGAACTTACTATAAATTAACAAACATGGGTAACAGAATAAAACAAGAGGATTAGATGTCACAACACAACACTTTATCGAACAGACATGCTTAACGCCATCCCTTAAAGTTACCTCACTGTGCGGCCAGCAGGAAGAGAGAGGGTATGGCCAAGGCTCGAAACAACCTTCCCCAGGGAGAGGAAGGACACCAGGAGGGGAGTCCAGAGGAGTGTACGAAAGAGGAAGAGGGGGGCGAGGAGGGCCCAAGTCCTGAGGTAGAGTTGAAGCCACAAAGATTCAAAAGTGAGTGTTGACAGAAACAAAATCAGAAAGTTGTGAAAGTAGCAACAGAAGCAAAACTAAAGCATTAAAATCTGTTGACTGAACATTTGCACAGTAACTAGCCTAGATGCACTAAGGTCAGTCAAAAGTGTGTAACTTTAGTGTTGAGCAAAAGCAACATGAAAAGAGGTTGTAATTCTAAACAAAGCTGCATAATTTGCATCACAAAGTGGTTGTGTTGTAAAGATGAAAAGAAATGATATACTATTTCTGACATTTCTTAATAAATTATTGCAATTAAAATACTGAGAAATAGCTTATATTAATATTAGCTGAAGTACAGTTTTTACCAATTTATTTTTTACTGGCCATAACTTTTCTCAAAGGACTGCAATTTAATTGCATTATGTACTCATATATACCATCAACTGAACCACCATACTGCCCACTTCCATAAATGACACATTCCTGCAAGAGGAGCAAGAGGCTCCTGGGCTTTCCTGCTAGATAGAATGATTAAGTTTGTTCCTAGTGCACTAATCCAGGAAGTTTGAATCGCAGCATTGCCATCTTCCCTTGCTCCTCTGGTTGGCAGTCACACTTAGGGGCCTATTTAACATGTTGTGTAAAAAGTGGAGGAAAAACATACCAGTGGTAAGGTTTCAAAGAAAACAAAGGCAAAGATTTGATTGGTTTCTATGAACATGATAACACAGCAGGATAAGACTATGATTTAGCTTTGAGCACTAGCACGGAGGCCCATGAGTTTATGCTATTAGTAAATCTATATCTCACAGGGACATCTGGGAAAGAACGGTAAGATGGCACTGCAGCCAGGGTCATATTTTTAATAGGGCACCTAGGGAGGCAGCGTTAGTGAGGCGGCCCTCTGGTAACTATATGGCAAAAAAAAAAAACCACGTCCCTTGCTGCTGGATACTTCCTGAGTAAATCAGGCGGCAGAAAAGGGGCATAATGTGACATACACATTACATCACTTACAGAAATGTGACTGTGTCACTTCTGCACTGTGTATGCCCTGATGGGGCGCACTGAGGCTCAGTGCCTCCCCCTCCCCCCAAACTGTCACTTGTTCACTTACTTTACCAACCGCTGGTCTGTCTGACAATCGGAACTGTGTCCCCCTGGCACCACTTTGCCCTTAGCACTTTGCCCTTAGCACTTTGCCCTTAGCACATGCTTATGCTGCCTAACCCTAGTTCTAGCCCTTCTATTGAGCCATATAATAATATGTAAACCCTATGTGCTCATCTATAGAATTGCTATTTGGTCAGTAGTAGGCCCCCATTCTATCATATTTTTCTGATAAGCTTAAAATGAATATAAATTAATATAACGTGGCAGCTGCCATGAGTTCCTCCACAAAAAAAATGTGCTATACAATATGAATTGCTGGTACATAACTGTTTAATGAAACATAAAATATATACAAATTTTCCCATAAGCATAGCTGGGAGTCTTGTGCAAATCTGGCACACCTAAACCATTGTGCAAACCATCTGGAAATATATTTTTGCAAGATATTCAATGTTTTTGCTTTCCACAAACTCTTGAGAGTCACTGCATAATTTTACAATTAAAAGCCTCCATAAGAGAGTTAGGCACATGGCAAAGTATGTGGTATGCTTATGTATCAAATGGGTGTTGGCTATCAAGTGCTTAGCAGCTACTTAAATCAAGATCAAAACAATATATACTACAGAGAGATTCCTTGCTCATTTGGAGGACTTGAAACATGAAGTTAAAGCCCCAAGAAACATCTACTGCACCTCTCTTTAGTGCATTATTATAAAGGAATATTTGCTGTTTTCTATCCCAGGAGGTCACTATGGTGGTCCAGCATTTTATTTTTTATTAATTCTCTCAGTGTGTATGGAAGTTTCTTTAAAGATTAAAATTAGATGCACCACTTATCAGTTACACTGCTGTGAATAATTAGCATTATTACAATAATGTGCTGACATTTTATTGCTTACCTCACTGGTTGTTTGCTTGGTAGGGGAGCCTTGTGATCCTGAGATGAGAGAAAAGGGACTGACGGGACTTGTAAGACTAGCAGAGCTTATGGGACTTGCAGGGCTGTTGGAGCTGAAGGTAGCTGAGGGTCCAGGCAATACTATTAAAAGATTAAAAAAAGAATATGAAAAATGTTTTTCTTACATTTCTTTGACCATGGTTAATTGTGTGCTGACCTTCGGTGTTTGGAAGCACTTTTCAGTCTCATTATTTTAGCTTAAATCAATGTAGTCTAGCATTAAAAGACAAGATATGAGAGCTGTGGAATCAGAGCAGTGGAATCGGAAGCAATTTTGGCTTTCTGGAGTCGCAGTTGCCAAACATGTATGAGACGGACTCCTAATAACTTAAAAAAATACTATAATAATATACTGTTAGCATACATGCATGGTAAAAGCTGTGTGTTTGATTCAGAAAAAAACGATTATATCTTATATAAAAAAGCTGCTGTGTAGCCATGGGGGCAGCTATTCAAGCTGAAAAACAGGTTACATAGGAACAGATAAGCCCTGTCTAATACAATGGTGTTTTATCTGTTATCTGCAATGTAATCTTTTCCTTCTCTCCTTTTTTGCAGCTTGAATGGCTGCGCCCATGGCTACACAGCAGCTTGATTATATATACTATAGTTGTCTTTCTGAAGCAAATACACAGTTTTTACCAGTGCACAGCAACAGTACATCATACTTTAATTACTTTGATACACATTCAGTTTTTAGTGTCACTGTTCTTTTAAAAACAGAGGAGTGTGAGGTACCATAAACTGAGTCGGAGGAGTCGAAGGATTTATGTATTGACGCCACAGCCCTGCAACATATATATGGGACTCTTAAAACTGCAATTATCCAGCTAACTTACCATGGTGCTTTGCTGTGTCAGTTCCCCGGGATGAATTATTTTTTCTGAGTCCTTCCATTACATCCTGAATCCTCCAAATCTCTCTCTGGATCTGTCTGTTCATAAGCTCATTCTGAAAGTACACAACACAAATAAAACATAAAATAAATGCAAATCAATGTCCCACTTCTAAAAATAATAACAGCCTTTTCCATTCCCATTATTACCTGTATATTGAGATTCAGCTGCTCCCACAGAGTATCGTGCAAAGCAGAGACCTCTCCCTCTAGAGCCTCATATTCTAGACTGCTGTTGTTTAAAGCCTAATAGTAAAAAAAAAACCATCTGTCTTACTTTTTCTCTCGATACATCCTGTTTGACACATCTATGGTGATTGTAGAAAGGTATTACCGTGGTGGCCTGTGACAATTCAACACGGATGCTGATGAGCTGATTCTGAAGTGATTCCTTCCGATGAAGCAGATTTTCTGTAAATGCTGTCTGGTTGCCAAACATCTCCATTTCCTGGTGGGTCCCCATCAGAGCACTCTCCAAACTCTCCTACATAACAAAGAGAAAATCATTATAAAATGACAAACAATACTCCCGTTAGTTACTACTAAAAATAGTATATTAACACTATATATACAGTACAACATGTCTGGACTGAATAAGCCTTATGGACAGCACTTGGTGTGTTTTTAAAGGAGATTTCAACCCATGGGTTAAAAAAAAAAACTGTACCCCCCACCCCAGGCTTGTAAAAGGTATGGGAAATCTTAGCTATGAGGAAAGACTGGGCAAATTGGGGATGTTCACGCTGGAGAAGAGGCGCTTAAGGAGTGATATGATAACTATGTATAAATATATAAGGAGATGATATAATAATCTCTCTATTGCTTTATTTACCAGTAGGTCTTTCCAGCTGACACAAGGTCATTCATTCCGATTAGAAGAAACGAGGTTCCACCTAAATATTGTCAAGGGTTTTTTTTACAGTGAGAGCTGTAAAGATGTGGAATTCTCTCCCTTAATCGGTTGTACAGGCTGATATATTAGATAGCTTTAAAAAGGGCATAAATTTATTTTCAGCAAGTGAGGGAATAAAGGGTTATGGAAGATAGTTCATAGTACAAGTTGATCCAGAGACTATTCCAATTGCCATTTTGAGTGAGGAAGGATTTTTTCCCCCTCTGAGGCAAATTGGAGAGGCTTCAGATGGGGGGTCTTGCTTTCCTCTGGAACAACTTGCAGTTAGGCAGGTTAAAAAGTTAAAAGGTTGAACTTGATGGACGTGTGTTTTTTTTCAACCTAACTTACTATGTTACTATATAGGGACCCCAAATGAAAATAGTGCACATAAGTTGTCTCAGCTGCCAATTCACCGTCTGTGAACAAAGTCCCCTGACTGTGTATTATGTGCTTTAAGACCCCCTAACAGTACAAAGACCCTTGAAAACATTCTGACATCCAAAATGGGTAATTATGTCTTCTTACTCCATACTATCAAGCTACGGTCAGGATACTCTATCCAATAGCCACGCCATGAAATCAACAGTATTTAGGGAAAAAGCAAAAGGCCAAATTATATATATATATATATATATATATATATAAAAATTAGTGTATGCATGTGTGTACAGTGTTTAAATGTGTGTATATTTATGTATATGTGAATACAAGTGTGTAAATATGTTCAAAAGTGTGCAACAAAAAAGAAAAAAAATTTAATTTAGTAAAATACGTAGTGTGTGTGTAAATGCATGTATACGTGTGTAAATATGTAAAGAAAGGGCACTTTCTGTGTGCAGGAAGGTCCTTGGCAGTGTTGAGGATCCCAGGATCACAGAGCCTATGCAGCAGAAAGTGATTGGGCAGGTTCTGGGAGGCTGGAAAACCAGGTACTGCAACACTGGTGAGTATCTGTGACGTCATCATGTAGAAGTTGCAGCACCATCGATGCACCCCCGGCTCACTAACTAGGGATTTAACTAGGCACGGTTTAAACATCAGATTTAATATTTCCAATTTCATATGAATTGATGATTTTTTCATTTAGATTAGTGGGGTCCCTTAGGGCTCTGTATTGGGTCCACTTGTTCATTAATGACTTGGGGGTGGGTATTGTAAGCAATGTATCAGTGTTTGCAGATGACACAAAACTATGCAGCTCAATAAATTCCACCTAGGATGCTGCATCTTGACAAACTGGCAATCTGGGCAGCTAAGTGGCAGATGAGATCCATTGTTGATAAATGTAAAGTCATGCACCTTGGATGTAAAAATATGCAAGCAAATTATACCCTAAATCCTTTGCCTGCCAAGCTTATATGGCGTACGTGCTGGCAGGCAGGGGCTTTAACTGCCAAGGACGTACAATGTACATCCTTGCAGAAACCCACTACTCTCTCTGCATCTGCGGCTTTAGACGCCTCTGCAAAGAGTGGGCAGCACTGACAGCCCCCTGGGCAATGAGGCTGAGAGGCTGTCATGTCAGTCCTGCGGCAGGATTGTCGCAGTACCAACTTAGATGGTTACTTTAGATGGTAAGATCACACTGATCAAGCATCTGCTGCACTGCCTGACTTTCTGCTTTATCTGGGCCCATCCACACACTTCCTACTTACCGAGGCTTGCAGACATGATGCTCCAAGACTCCTCCATCAGATCATCCCTCCTCCTCCAAGATCAGTAAGTGCCCTTTATTTACACACTTACATACATTATACACTCTTAAGGTGGCCATACACGGGCCGATAAAAGCTGCCGACAGACCGTGTCGGCAGCTTATTGGCCCGTGTATTGGGCCCCCCGACGGGCTTCACCGATCGAGATCTGGCCGAAAGTCGGCCAGATCTCGATCGGATGGGACGAAAAATCCAGTCGGATCGCGGCCGCATCTCTTCGTTGATGCGGTCCCGCGATCCGACCCCCGTTTCCCATGTGGTAGGATCCGATCGTTGGGCCCTAGGGCCCACGATTGGATCAGCCCGATATTGCCCACCTCAAGGTGGGCATATCGGGGAGAGATCCGCTTGTTTGGCGACATCGCCAAACGAGCGTATCTCTCAGTGTATGGCCACCTTTACACAATCATTTTAGTAAAGATCCTTTTTTTTCACACTGTCACACAACTTTTAGAAGTGTACACACATGTATACACAAAAAACTCACAAAGAGGGTTTTTTTTTACTTTTTCAATTTACCATTTTGTGTTTTTTTTACCCCTAAAAACTGTTTATTTTGGCAGCGACTATTGGATAATCTATTTTGGCCAATAATTATGGATCAGTTATTTTGTTATTTCATTAATTTACACAATTTTTGTGGTTTTATTGCATTATTGTTTCTTATGTATCATTAGTATAGTTTTGCTGTTTGGTGCTTTAGTATAGAGAGATGCATTTTACTTTGTTTGATAAATCAGAATATGTGCCTTCCAAAAATATATGGTTTTCTGGGGGTCTTTTTTAGCGTTTGGGGGTCTAATTCCACATAACGCTCGGGGCTCTGTTTTCAGCAGCTGAGTTGGCCAGCGTGGAGAATCAGAAGCACGTTTTTCATTTGGGGTCCATACATACTAAATACTTTGGTATATCTATGCATATTGGGCATCAAACTGTTCCGTAGACCCTTGGTGCCAATATTTTGGGTGTTTTACAATTGTATGCAAGAAATTGGGTTAAATGTGACTGATTGCAATATTTTTAGGCAATTTTCAGAAAGGTCATAAAAACCGCTGCCTTTAGCGTAGTTTTGCAGTGTGGTAGTTTGGAGTAGAAAAACAATTACCTATTTTGGATTCATCAGAATGTGTACTTTACAAAAATATATGGTTTTGGGGGGGGGTCTTTGTGCTGTTAGGAGGGTCGTGTGGCACATAATACACAGTGAGGGTCTTTGTTCACAGAAGGCAAATCGACAGCAGAGAAAATTCATATGCACTATTTTATTTGGGGTATGCACATGCCACCTGCTTTGGTATATCTATGCATCTTGACAAATCACCCAAAATATGAAAGCCTGGGGTCCTCTGAACGGTTTTATGTCCAATATGTATAGGTTTACCTAAGCATTTGGCATATAGGGGCCCCAAAATGAAGATAACCCTATGGTCTGTCATTTTAGGTACTGCAAAATCAATACATTTACATAGTTTTTTTGGGGGGGGGGGGCAAAAGTAGAAAAAAGCATGTTCACCCCAGAAAACCATATATTTTCGGAAAGTACCTTTCCTAAATTTGCAAATTTTGGTGACATTTCCAAATATCCCCTCAAAACTTCCACCCCTCAGCATCTTTTTTTCCACATACTATTAGGTATCAGAACAAATCACCCCAAATATGAAAGCCTGGGGTCCTCATCCGAAATATGAAAGACAGTTTTATGTCCAATATGTATAGCTATAGAAATAAGTCAAATCAACTGGACTTGCTGTGTTTTTTCCTTCAAATATTCCCTTATTCTTTCCTTAAAGGAGAAGAAAAGATAGAAATGCATTTTATTACCAATAGATTAGCCACAATAATGCAAGCTAGAATACTATTTTTATTCTGCAGAATGCTCTAGCATACCACAAAAGTTCTCTCTCTTTGCCTAAGATTGCAGCTGCCATATCAGTTCTGTGTGATGTAACTTCCCTGCTGTGTCTCTGGCAGCAGGCTCCACTCTAGGCTCAGACTACATCAAGGAAAGGCAGGGAGAGTGAGGAAGCTGCGCAGGCAGGTTGCCGCTGGCAGAGGGTTTGAGCTATAAGGAGGAAATCGGATACTAAGCCCAAGTGTAAAGAATAAGAAGAAAAGAACTTGTTGGAACTTTTCAAAGAGGACTCAGAGCAGCAATACTGTGAGGGATACTGTCATGGGAAAAAACATTTTTTCCAAAATGAATCAGTTAATAGTGCTGCGCCAGCAGAATTCTGCACTGAAATCCATTTCTCAAAAGAGCAAACAGATTTTTTTAAATTCAATTTTGAAATCTGACATGGGGCTAGACATATTGTCAATTTCCCAGCTGCCCCAAGTCATGTGACTTGTGCTCTGATAAACTTCAATCACCCTTTACTGCTGTACTGCAAGTTGGAGTGATATCACCCCCCTCCCTTTTCCCCCCAGCAGCCAAACAAAAGAACAATGGGAAGGTAACAAGATAACAGCTGCCTGGTAGATCTAAGAACAACACTCAATAGTAAAAACCCATGTCTCACTAAGACACATTCAGTTACATTGAGAAGGAAAAACAGCAGCCTGCCATAAAGCATTTCTCTCCTAAAGTGCAGGCACAAGTCACATGACCAGGGGCAGCTGGGAAATTGACAAAATGTCTAGCCCCATGTCAGATTTAAAAATTGAATATAAAAAAATCTGTTTGCTCTTTTGAGAAATGAATTTCAGTGTAGAATTCTGCTGGAGTAGCACTATTAACTGTTGCGTTTTGAAAAAAACATGTTTACCGATGACAGGATGCCTTTAAGATTGTATTTAACTAGACCTTTCTGATAAAATGTACTTCGTTTTAACCTTTCTCCTTTAATGGGTAGGGCAGAGCTGGAACTAGGGCTAGACAGAGCAGGCATGTGCCTAGGGCGCAAAGCTGGGGGGGGAGCTAGGCACTTACCTTCTCTGTCGCCTACCTCATGTCTGGTCCCCTCTCTCCATGTCTGCCTCTGGCATTTGCGCTTCCACGCATGCGCACTGGTTCATGCAAGCGTGCAGGACTGCTATTTTGCGCATGCAAGCCAGTCCGTGCACGCTCAGCCGGCTCTGCGACCAGCCAGGTTGCCTAGGGCGTCTGGCCTGGCTCTGGGATAGGGTCTGTTGTTTTTAAAACAATAGTGGGAGTATGGATCCTTACTGCCTTGGGGGGTAGGAGAAGTTTGTTTCTATGAGTAATTTTGAGTTGCAGGAATTTTTTAGTGTTTGCTTACATGTACCTTGTGGTCCTGGAGGTTGAGTCCAGCTCTCATAGATACTTTCACATGAATAGACATAGATACTTTCACATGAATGTTCTCTTTGTAGAGAGCATTGCTAGTTTGAATGTTATCATATTGCCCAATGCAGCAATTATAACAAACAGTCAATTCAAGTACAAAAGAGTGTCCCCTGGCTCAGAAAGGGTTCTGTGTCATCACAGACATACCAAGGGCACATATACCTTCCAAGTTACATTAGTCGAAGAGTGTAGAGACATCTTCTAACTTGTACAATTGTGGTGTTATAGTTACAACTTCCATTTCCAACATATCTTGTATTCTGTGAGTGTGTATATAGAATATAATAAAATGGTGGCTCAATGATGGTGATGATGGCTCTATGATGGGTCAAAGTAAACAGATGTAAAAAATGTATTCATATGTATATTTAATTCACTGATTGATCACTTATACAGTGAATAAAGTACCCCCTCTTCTACATTATAAGGATATTAAAAGTTACCAAGGAGTTTCATGACCATACAGGTTTTATACAGGTTATAATACACAAGTTTCAGTGAGTCATGTGACAGAAATGACATCACTACTCATCGTTTATAACTGATGACATTAGTACTCACCGTTTATAAGGATATAATTAACAACATATTCATGGCTTTTGTGTTTTATAAGGATATAAATTATCCTTTAGTTAAAGGGGACCTATCACCCGAAAAAATTATTACAAATCCTATTTTATCACATTTGTCAAGCAAAATAAACTTTATTACAGTATATAAATTATTTTAATATTGTTTCCTTTGGTCTGGGAATTCATAATTATAGCAAGCAGGCAGGGGCCATTTTCTGGACACTGTTATTAAGGCAAGCCTCGCATCATCTCAAAATCTTGTTGTGCACCAGAATGGGGGACCTGATGCCCCTCCCCATGCACTGGCTACACAATTATAAGGTGAATTGAGAGCGGGAATGGGGGGAGTGCAGTGATATCTAGGAAGTGCTTAATAGAAAGTAAAAGTAATTGTCGGCCCTGCCTCTATATAAAAGAGTTTACAACAGCTATGAATGATTTAATAAAAAAAAACTAATTTGGATTTCATGTTTAATTTGAAACACACTTTTATTATACAGCTTTTTATGTCTGGGTGACAAGTCCACTTTAAGTCTTCTTCTGAAGATATAGTTCTTCTTTAATCAATTAATGCCGCTCTTTGATTATGTATGCTATTTTTTGTTACTGTCACACTTACCTTTTCTGCTCTAAGTTGCTGCACCAGCCGGTCTTGTTCTCTTACTGCTTTGTGCTGTTCACATAGCTGACCAAGGAGTTTCTAGAGGAAGAAATGTCATGATTTATAAAATATTATTTCACGTAACAGTCAAACAAATTTACGTGCATTACTGGAATGCTCAAAACAGCATGCAAAGTTTCTCTAGTTATCAAAGCAGAGCTGCTCATTCCCACAATTTTCTGACTCTTGTGAGGAACAAATCCAAACATTCCTCAGTGACTTTATGCAGGTGAACATCACAATCATGATGATATGCAGTTTATGGTCCTGGAACATGCTGTGAAATTACAAGGGATAATTCAAGTGACTCAAATTTAGAGAGGTTTACTGGATCAATAGACCCTGCAACTATGTCAATTATTATTTCTATTTGTTTCTTTAAATTTAGATTTTTAGTTTTAAATTTTCTTTTTCTTTATTTGGGTGACTTTTTCTAATTATGCATAACATGCTTTCCTATGTTTTGTAAACATTTACGGATGCTCGGTAATGTGTATTGGCCCATAGACTATAACACTGTAAGAGACTGTAAGAGATTATGGGTCATGTGATTGTAGCATGTGTATAACATGTGATACCTCAATAAGTCTGTGACTGCACAGCGAATGTGGGAGCTGCTAAACAAGTGTTGCATGTGAATTAAATGTTTAGTAGAGTTAACGCTAAAGGCATATAAACTTAAAGGCATTTTTGAGGAATTGCACTTGAGAGACTGTAAGTACCCAGTGTAAATAGGAGTGCAAGAGGGTTTGCCGTTATCACTCCAAGGGGCAAATTCACCAAGATCTGAAGTTGCGCTCAGGAAGTCGAACGGTAGCGAAGTTGTGCTAGCGTTAATTCGTCAAGCAAAGCGAAGTTACGCTAGCGATGCCTAATTTGCATACGGTGCCAAGTTAAAGTACAATGGACGAATGTGTAGCACCAAATACATTACACTACACAAGCTGGGAAAGCTTCATAAGTTGTTATTTTGCCCTATACATGTGCCCACTGTTTAGTTTAGGTGCCATATGTTAGGAAATGTAGGGGGGGAAGGAGGGTACCCCCAACAAAAATGTACGATCTTTTTCAGCCTATCACCCTTAAAAAAGGAAAAGACGCCAGTGTTTTTTGGGACTTCGAAAAAATTTCAACTTTTTTTTTGAAGCAAGCCCTATCTACTCTATTGCACTTCGTCTGGTCTCAGTTGGCGAAGGCAAGTCTGGAGCAAGAGTTAACGTTCATGAAATTCCGCAAGTTAGTGAATTAGCATAGTTACGTCCCTTCGCCATAGCGCAACTTCGCCTGGCATAAGGGTGCGAAGTAGCCATAGAGTAGGTCCACTTCGCTAGCAAATTTACGCCAGCGCCCGTTAGTAAATCGGCGAAGTAATGAAATGACGTCACGTGGCGCATTTGCGCTAGCCACTTCGCGTTTTAGTGAATTTGCCCCCAGGTGTGTCTTGTCACATGTATGTGGTGTATGAGCAGCAGTGGCATGTATTTATGTGTGAGAGATGCAGGTGTGCTCTCATCGTAAAATCTGATCAGCAGACTCTAAGGGGTCCTCCTGACTCGTTTCGCACCATTGGGTGCTTCATCAGAAGAGGTGTGGCTATAACCAGTTACATCTCTTATATACCTAAGAAATTTCTTAATACATGTTCCCCAGTTGTTAATATAATAAATACATGTAGCAGGGTAACTTCTCTTTCCTCTCTTGAGATCTGCACAACATAATTACTTCCATAATTACTTAGTATTGTGATACTAAGCTCTATAGTTAGTATAGGTATGGGTATATAGAATTTAATTAAAAGTAGGGAGGGGTGTATGTATGGATGCTGGGTTTTCATTTGGAGGGGTTGAACTTGATGGACTTTGTCTTTTTTCAACCCAATTTAACTATGTAACTAACTATGTAACTATGTAACCGGGTAAACTGCTAACATAGTACCAGGAATGATAACTAGTAACAAACTATTACCATTTCTCAAATTTATATATATATATATATATACACATAAATATATATATATACACATAAATATATATATATATATATATATATATATATATATATATATATATATATATATATATATATATATATACACACACATACATATCAGTCTACACCTATAATGTTCCCAAATATCATTACCCACATGTGGTAATTAACAACAATAGTGCAGCCTTATTTCAAATACATCCTGATGTGTATATATATCAATATACATTTCAAAAATATTCATGTAGTTACTCATGTGTTATCGCTGTGCAATATTACTCCCAAATTAGTGTTGACATATATTAAAGTGCATTGTGCAAATTAAAACACCTGATAACCTTAAAACTATTTTAAAAATTGCAAACTTCCTAATTCCATAGTGATGTAAGGAATGGTTGTAAGAGATATTAGCTGTGCCATGAACAATGTTAAGGCGACAGCGGGAGCTTATTGCACAAAGTGATTGTTGTGCGAGGAGGGCTTTGGGTGTCTGGAGAACTGGGCTGATGTCTCAGTTGGCTACTGGCACTTTGAGAGGGATGGGCTGCACCTCAAAGATGATAGTGCAGCAGCTTTGGGGGAGACTATGGCTAGAGGGTTGGAGGATATTTTAAACTAGGTGTGTGTGTGTGTGTGTGTGTGTGTGGGGGGGGGTACAGTAAAGGATTCTGTGGAAGACAGGTTAGATGAGGAAGTGGGCATAGTAAGGGAAAACGGTAGAGGAGATTTGGTTAGGGGTACTGGCCAGGACAGGGAAGACCACATGTTTTTAGAAAATTCTCATGCTGGTACCAGTATAAACTGTATGTTTTCAGATGCAAGAAGTCTAACTGGTAAAATGGGAGAGCTGGAGGTACTGGCACTGATATGATTGGTGTAGATGGCAGGGACAGAGGCAAAAGAAAAAAAGGAGGGCTATGTCTTTGTTAGTGTTAAAAATGGGGGGGGGGGCTGAACCCTTATGGGTGGAGCTCTTCACTGATTGTAATTAGGGATGCACCGAATCCACTATTTTGGATTCTGCCAAATTCCCGAATCCATCTTGGAAGATTGGGCCGAATACCGAACCGATTACGAATCCAAATTTGCATATGCAAATTAGGGGCAGGAAAGGAAAAAGTGGAAAAAAAATCAGTTTGCTTCCTTGTTTTGTAATAAAAAGTCAGGTAAAATCCCGCCCTCCCCACAATTTGCATATGCAAATTAGGATTCGGATTGGCCAGGCACAAGGATTCGGCCGAATCAGAATCCTGCTGAAAAAGGCAGAATCTTGGCCGAATCCCGAACCGAATCCTGGATTCGGTACATCCCTAATTGTAATGTGTCCAGCAAATTAATTGTAGGTGCATGCTATAATTAGACCCCCTAATGTAAGTGAAGTGGAGGAGGCTAAGCTCCCAATTCGAACAAAAAAGGCTGCAACTTGAGGAATGTAATGATAACGGGGGGATTTTAATTACCCAGATATTGACTGGAGCAACAGTACTGCCAGGACAATTGATGGGAAGTTTATAAACTAGTTGCATGAAAATTCTAGGCACAGGTTGTTGAAGAACCAACCAGAAACCATGCTATTCTACATCTAGTTATCTCTAATGGCTCAATTGAACCCTTGGGTAATAGTGACAATAAAGTGATCTCATTTAGTGTTTGGTGCAAAGAAAACAAATATACACCGGGGCAACAAAAAGCCTGAATTTCAGAAAAGCAAATTTTAGCTCCTTGAGGGCTGCCCTTCAGAACATAGATTGGGGCATTATGTTTTTTTGCTAAAAACACAGAACAGAAATGATTGTCATTTAAAATTATATTAAATTGTTACTGTTCTCAATGTATTCCATTAAGAAGTAAATGTAGAAGCACTAAGAACCACCCTATGTGGCTTAATATAGAAGTAAATATAGAGAAATGCATTTAAAAGCAACAAGTCTGTGGGGACAGAAGCTGCATTTAATGAATATAAACACTATAATACATGTTGTAAACAGCTATCAGGAAAGCAAAGGTGGAAAATGAGGAGTGCATTGCAACAGAGGCTAAATCTAATCCCAAAACATTTTTATAAGTATTTCATAGTAAAAAGATGTGGGTTGAGAGTGTCGATCCTTTAAATAATGGCACCAGCATAGTTGTAACAGATACTGAAAAGGAAAATGTGCTGAATCAGTTCTTTTCTTCAATGTATACAATAGAGGCGTCAGAGTTCCAAGACCCACCTCATAGTTGCACTGTTGACACACAACTCAAACTAGTCAGTGGCTGACTCAGGATAAAGTTTATAAAACTTTAGTAAAAATGTACGTGAACAAGGCGCCAGATGAAATACACCCTTGGATACTAAGAGAACTTAGTACAGTTTTAGAGTGGGCTCTATTTCTGATTTTTTCAGACTCTCTTTCATCTGGTTTGGCACCTTTGGATTGGAGAAAGCCTGGTAATTATAGGCTAGTAAATTTGACATCTGTGGTGGGCAAATTACTTGAAGGCCTCTTAAGGAATCGCATTCAATATTTTGTCCTGGAGAGTGGCATTATGAACAGTAATTAACATGGCTTTACGAAGGGTAGGTCATGTTAGAATAATTTGATAGCTTTGTGTGATGAGGTAAGTAAGATGCTGGACAGAGGGGTAGCAGTAGATGTGATCTATTTGGATTTTGTCAAAGTATTTGATACAGTGCCCCACAAACTACTGCTTTCTTAACGAAGGGCTTTTGAAGTTTGCACATGAATAGGAATCTGGCTACAGGATCTGGTACATAGGGTGGTTGTCAATGGTACATTCTCTACTTGAAGAAAGGTTCTTAGCAGGCTCCCTTGGGGCTTTGTATTGGTCCACTTTTATTTAACTTGTTCGTTAATGATTTAGGGAAGGGTATTGTAAGTAATGTATCAGTGTTTGCAGATGACACAAAACTATACAGTCCAATTAATTCCATCCAGGATGCGGCATCCATGAACCTGGGATGTAAAAATATACAAGCCACTTATACTCTTAATGCACTTGGCAAATTCATAATTGAAAAGGACCCTGGAGTCCTTGTAGATAATAAACTTAGCTGCAGCATGCAAGCCAGTTGGCAGCTGCAAGGGCAAACAAGGTATTGAACTGTATTAAAAGGGGCATAGATTCGCAGGAGGAGGGGTCATTCTTCCACTGTACAGAGCGCTGGTAAGGCTCATCTAGAATACGCCGTACAGTTTTGGTCTCCAGTGCTGAAACAGGACATTATTGAATTAGCGAAGGTCCAGAGAAGGGCAACTAAGCTGGCAAAAAGTTTGGAAAACCTCAGCTATGAGGAAAGACTGGCCAAGCTAAGGTTGTTCACGCTGGAGAATAGGCGCTTGAGGGGTGATATGATAACTATGTATAAATATAAAGGGGACTGGCATTGCTTGCTACAGCCAAGTTTATCATCTACAAGGACTCCAAGGGCCATTTCCATAATGGATTTCCTTAGTGCAGTCCCATTAAGGGTATATGTGGCTTGGATATTTTTACATCCCAGGTGAATGACTTTTTTTATCATTCATTATCTCTCTAATGCTTTATTTACCAGAAGGTCATTTCAGCTGACACACTGAAACCTATTTAGATTAGAAAAAAATAGGTTCCGGCTAAATGTTCAGAAGGGTTTTTTTTTTTTTACAGTGAGAGCCATAAAGATGTAGAATTCTCTCCCTAAATCAGTCGGGATGCCTGATATATTAAGTAGCTTTAAGAAAGGTTAGATTTTTTTTTAACAAGTGAGGGAATACAGCGTTATGGAAG
This sequence comes from Xenopus laevis, assembly GCF_017654675.1. Taxonomy (NCBI): domain Eukaryota; kingdom Metazoa; phylum Chordata; class Amphibia; order Anura; family Pipidae; genus Xenopus; species Xenopus laevis. The sequence continues at coordinate 58,123,442 of NC_054374.1, read as the reverse complement.
ATCATATCAAAGTTGATCCAGGGATTGGTCTGATTGTCATCTTGGAGTCAGGAAGGAATTTTTTCCCCCTCTGATGCAAATAGAAGAGGCTTCAAAAGGGTTTTTTTTGGCATTCCTCTGGATCAACTAGCATAGGTTGAATATAGACTTAAGCAGTTAAACTTGATATAAGTGTGTCTTTTTTCAACCTAACTTATTATGTTACTATGTGATGATGTGCATTTTAAACCTGTGATTGATAGACCAGACATGTATGGATTAATAAAGGAAGCGGATGCTTCAAAACGTTAACATTGCTGCCTGGACATATGTGATTTAACTTCAGCAATGCAAAGAATGATGGGAGTGCTGTGACCTACTGAATTGTTTGTATCCTGAAGGAGTGGATTCCTACTCATGATTGTCCACCCCCATATCCACAGTAAGTTTCTTTATTCAGTGGTGCTGTCATATATATAAAATTTTAAGTCTCACAAAAATGCTTTCTTACATCAGTGTCCTGTTCATTAATCTTGTAGCTCTGAAGGGCTTCTCTGTATGGGTCTGCGTATGGGGAAACCTAGGAACAAAAGATACATTTATTTTTATCTTGCATGTGTATTCTTATTCTCATGAAGATGTCTGTGCTTCTAGAGTTGATTTTAGGGATGCACCAAATCCACTTTTTTGGATTCGGACGAACCCTGAATCCTCCGCTAAAGATTCGGGTGAATATCGAACCGAATCCTAATTTGCATATGCAAATTAGGGGTGGGAAGGGGAAAACATTTTTTACTTCCTTGTTTTGTGACAAAAAGCCACGAGATTTCCTTCCCTGTCCATAACTTGCATATGCAAATTAGGATTCTGATTCAGTTCGGTCGGGCAGAATGATTCGGTGCCTCCATAGTTGAGTGAGCTGCAAATACCTTCAGTTTTAGCTGGCATGCATCTGGTTGTTTTAAGTATTTGTTGAAAAATTAGCTAATGTGCACAAAATGGTTACCATTCTTCCAACAATTACCTTTCCATAATCACAATTTAGAGTCTCACTTAAAATAAAAAAAGGTCTTCAAATTGCTGAAAAGCTAGCCAATTGCCACCTATGAATTAAAAGTGCCAGTTGTATGAAAACTGGTTCAGTATGTTTCCATCTTACCTCTTCATGAGTCACAACATTGCCTTCTAGCTGTTGTCAATGGAGATGTTGTTTACAGACGCTATCTGGCCATATTAATGGGATCCCTGCTCTGACTTAAACTTACTGAGTGAGTAAATGAGTGAGATAACAGATTTTATTATATTTAAATTTGAAATTTGGCTTGAGGATAGATATGTTAGTTTCCCAGGTGCCCTGGCGACTTGAGCTCTGATAAACTTTAGTCATTCTTAAATGCTGCACTGCAAGTTGGAGTGCTACTATCCTTCTTCCCTTACCCCTAAAAGCCTATCAATAAAACAATGGTAATGTAACATGATAACAGTTCCCAGACAACCGCATTTCTAGGTGTAGATATGAGAATAGCAATAGGAAAAATCCAAGTACCCCCACAACATCCACCACGCATAACTCCCTACTGTCCCATTTTTAGAGGGACAGTCCCTCTTTTGACAGCTCAACCTGCAGTCCCTCATTTGTATTGGAAAGTCCAATTTTTCTCTGCACTGAACAGCCAGAAAAATAAACAGTTTCTAACTTAATTGGTTTTTGGCAGAGTCTAGAACAACCACGACAGAAGACAAAATAAGATTTGTAACAATTCAAATGTATCTAGATGAGCAATCTAGATAAGCAAATTGTAACAATATAACATAAGTCCCTTGGGAAAAGTTAGACTCACAGTTTAAAGGGCAATTCACCTTAGCAAAACTGTAATTACTGGGAAAACAAACAAAGAAATATGTTCAAACTATTATAACCTGCGACATTTAGTTAAATGAACATGGTAATTAGGGGGTCAAAAAAATTTTGCCACGCTATGCGTGCCAAATTTTGGCCCTGTTTTTATTTTCAAAATGTTGGGAGGTATGCACCACATAAAATTGAGTAGGAGAAACAGTAGCTTAACGGAAAGCAGATCTACTGTGAAGTGCTGGCTCTTTCTGAAAGCACAAGATCAGGCTATTACAGAAAAAAAAATATGTTGGTTCAGGAATCATATTTTATATGGTAGAGGGAGTTATTTACACAACAATGTTGTCAGCACCTGTTTGTCATATTGTTAGTAATGGGTGCAGGTCACATCATACAGTATATCCAGCAAACGGATAATAGACTGCACCAACAAAAAGAAATCTTAAAAACCTGTATTGAATTAAGGGTTCTGACCCAGACACCAGCAATGTTTCAGACAAACACCGGCCTCAAGCTATCATCAGAGTGAATTATTTATAATGGAAACTATACTATAATTAACTATACCACAAAATCCTTTTAAAGAGGTTGCTCACCTTAAAACACATTTTTAATTTTAGCTGTTTTCACATAATTCACCAGAAATAAAGACTTTTTTCAATTACTCTCTATTTTCCATTTGTGACTTTTTCTAATACTGAAGTGTAATTTTCACCGTCTTATATCTTTCTAAAGCAGCTCTTTTATATTGATAATAATATTCCAAATATACCAGTACTGCTGAGAAATGTATCGACTAAATGTAGCAATTTTTAACAGTTCAAAAAGCACATGGATTACTGAGCTGCCAGACTGAGACACCAGAGACAGGAACATTAACGTTTAAACTACAATTTTGGGAAAAAAAAGGCAAAAATATTTTTGGTGAACAATGTGAAAACAACTCAACTGAAAAAAGTGTGTACAACCCCTTTAAGTAATGCCTATTTTGAACACGGTAGCAAAGTTTATTTTCATTTTTACAGCTTCTAAACAAAAAATTCATCAATACTGCTTGATTAGTACAGATCATAATGTCTTAAGATACCAGTGCATATTTGACTGTAGGATTTCATAGATTTATCTTTTTTTAATCTTCCCTGGATATTGTATATACAATAAAAGCTGCATTATTAAAGTTTATGAGTGAATATGAAAAACATGGGATCATAAATATACAGTGGAGCTTGAAAGTTTGTCACCCTTTTTGAAATTTCAATATTTCTGCTTATATATGATGTATCAAGCAACCTGTTTTATGCACAAATACTAAAAATAGATCATGAGAACCCAATTAAACAAATTTGTCAAAAACATACTCATTATGAAGTTTTGTATTGGTGTGTTTTCCTGTATGCAACATGTATTTTCAATGTAAACACCTATTTATTGTACAGTGCTGCAGAATATATTGGCATTTATATTAAAAAGGGTTCACAAACTTTCAAGCACCACCATAACTTAATTCATTAAAGTCTGATGATGGGGAGATGGTTCTCATGCAAAGCGAGGTGACACTTTTGAGGGTGCGCTCTTACTTGCATAAAGATCTGTGCTCGGGGGGAAGAGTGTACCATGTTATTCACCATGCTGATCAGAGTCTCACTCTCACTCATCTGCGTGAGATAAGGGAGGAAAGACAATGTAAGGACAACCAACTCATACCTCAGACTTTCTGATGCAACAGTCCCTTAATGCCATGCTAAATGGGATTTTAGAAATGTATCATGATATTCAAAGTGGGTTCATCTTTATATCATTTATGGTTACAACATATTAGAGGATTTAAAAGCAACTAGATTTTGAGTGCAAATCTAAAAAAAAAAGAAATCGATTGTACTTCTAAAAGAGCCCAATGCACACCTTAGTCAATTTAGCACACCATGGTATATGCAATAGTGAAAATATGTTTTAATATATTTAAAAACATGTATACAATGACTTTACATAAACTATAGCATATACATCGAACCAGCGTCACAGTACAAATTATCAATTTTTTTAAAGCACATACGTTGTGCAAAATGTTGAAATCCCAATGTTTTGGAAAAAAAATATTTCTCAATGGGATTTCTAGTGTGAAAAAACAATGTTAAAATGTTTAACTTAAATCCTAGTAGTGCACATGCCACACTTGTGAAACGTCTGCTTTTTCACTTCCGGTAACATTCATAAGTGGTCAATCAATGAGCAATGGCTAAGGATACTGTCAATCAAGCTCACAGAAAAAAATATAACCATTTGTCACCCACGTCTGCAAACAATTTGATTGTTATACTTTTCTCAGTAAAGAAAATCAGTATGTTATAATACAGTATGTTTGGACAAGACATAGGGGTGCCAGTGCTGTTTAAGTTTATGCAGAAAACATCTGCCACTGGTGCCCTGAGCCATGCCTTGTCTCAAACAGCATAATGCTTTCTGTACTAGTGATGCACAGAAATGGTAAAAATTAAGGTGTAAAATCAGTGCCCCAAGCTCCCTCTCATATCTATATACAGTCAAAAAAAAGATAGCAGTGGTATGTCTTTCATTTCCCAGGAACATCTGAGTACTGGGGTGTTTTCTGAACAAAGATTTTTAGTGAAGCAGTATTCAGTTGTATGTAATTTAATGAAATGTGAAAAACTGGCTTTGCAAATATTTGGGTACCCTTGTAATTTTGCTAATTTGAATGCATGTAACTGCTCAATACTGATTACTGACAACACCAAACTTGTTGGATTAGCTCATTAAGCCTTGAACTTCATAGGCAGGTGTGTCCAAACATGAGAAAAGGTATTTAAGGTGGTCAATTGCAAGTTGTGCTTCTGTTTGACTCTCCTCTGAAGAGTTACAGCATGAGATCCTCACTCTTAAACAATCTGAAAACAAAGATTGTTCAGTATCATGGTTTAGGAGAAGGCTACAAAAAGCTCATTTTGACAAGCCACAGTCATTTTGGAACAAAGTGCTTTGGAATGATGAGACAAAAATCTAGTTATTTGGTCATAACAAAAAGCAATTTGCATGGCGGAAGAACACCGCAAAACTCCTGCTACCTACTGTCAAATTTGGTGGAGGTTCCATCATGCTGTGGGGCTGTGTGGCTAATTAAGGGACTGGGGTCCTTGTTAAAGTCAAGGGTCGGATGAATTCAACCCAATATCAACAAATTCTTCAGGATAATGCTCAAGCATCAGTCACAAAGTTGAAGTTACGCAAGGGCTGGATATTCCAACAAGACAATGACCCTAAACTCACTTCGTAATCTACAAAGGCATTTATGCAGAGGAAGAAGTACAATGTTCTGGAATGGCTGCCATATTTGAAGCAGGTTGTCCATGCTCGGCAGCCATCAAATTAAAGTGAACTGGAGAGATTTTGTATGGACGAATGATCAAAAATCAGGCCATCCAGAATCCAGACACTCATCAAAGGCTATAGGAGGTATCTAGAGGCTGTTACATTTGCAAAAGGAGACTCAACTAAGTATTGATATAATCTCTCTGTTGGGGTGCCAACATTTATGCACCTGTCTAATTTTGTTATGATGCATATTGCATATTTTCTGTTAATCCAATACTCTATATGTCACTGCTGAAATACTACTGTTTCCATAAGGCATGTTATATATTAAAAGGAAGTTGCTACTTTGAAAGCTCAGCCAGTGATAAACAAATCTCCAAAGAATTAAGAGGGGTTCCCAAACTTTTTTATATGACTGTATTATACATAGAAAAATGTTTGGAGTGTATAATGGGGCAAAATTCAAGCTTTGTGACAATTTTCAGAAATTCCATAAAAACAGCTATGTTCAGCATGGCTTTGCCGTTTGGATGTTGCAGTAGAAAGATGTATTTATACAGATTTGTCAGAATGTGTACTTTCCCGAAAATATAAGGTTTTCTAGGGTCTCCATACTGTTAGGGTGTCTTATGGCACATAATACACACACCAGGTTCTCATATTGCAGCATCCAGACTGTCAGACGTGAAAATTCATTTGTACTAATTGCATTTGCGGTTCCTCGCAAATCACACTGAACATCTTTTCATGGTTAGATCCATCAACATGCTTTCAGTGGTAATTTGTGCTCTCTTATGGAAGTTATTGTGTTTGTCATGCTTATCCTTCTTTGTGTTTGGATATCTATAAATAAATCAAATATAATGGGTTGTTCAGTGGGTGCAAAATATCATACCTTTTTGTAAGACCTTTTCTTCCTCTGTTGTGAGTATATGGTTAAATAGATTGCAGGGGACGCTGTGCTGGTGATTTTGAATTAAAAAAAAAATGTGTACCACTGGGGACACCCATTTTCACTTCATGTGTTTTATCAAGGCCGCACTCATACCATCAGAAGCCTACAAGAACAAGAAAAGCTTCTACGTGCCTTTCACCTCCCAAGTGATCTAACAACCCCTCCGAGACTCAACCGCTTGCAACCACCTAAACCACGCCATAGAGCTGATTAAATCTTCCCTGCTCAATAGATAGTAATGAAGCAGCTCACTGGGAACTGGTGAGTTAAGTAACCTGCTAATTAATGGTGCTCAGGGAAGGTTATTATACTTTCTGCAATGACTTCTCCCACCATAAACGCTAAATTCATCTACTTTCTAACAATGTCTTGCCTCTTACAATAAACTTTCGGCAACTGGATACCCTCCCTGTGCCGGGAGTCTGGAGAATACCCTAGTCTTAAAATGGCGCCTTAAAATTACAACCCTAAACTGCAAAGGCCTAAATATACCAGTGAAACGACGAATGGCATGCCATGACCAATTAGCAACAGGGGCACAAATCCTCATTCTCACAGAAACACACCTAGTACATAATAGAGAATCTAACTACTGGCACAAAAACATTGATGGGAAAATTTTCTCCTTAGCCAGAAACAAAATACTGTTCACTTGAGATTACAGAAAAAACTGAAATCATACCATACACATGGTCTGACCATGATATAATGCGGTCTGCTTTTTAGGATTATTTCAAAACTAGAGGGAGACTCATTAAACATGCCTCCTGCCTTCGCAAATTGAGAGAAGCTAGAATCAAACAACTTACGACAGAAATCCTTCAACTATAAACACAAAATAAATCTAGATCCCCCACGTTAGCAACACGTTTCCAAAAAAGGGGAACTTAAACAAATCCTAATAAAAAAAGCTGAAAAAGCTTTAACATACACAAAACTTTTGTTCTATGAAAAAGGGAACAAGGCAGACTCCTTACTAGCCAAACTTTTGACCAGCAAAACCTCAACAACACTAATCAGGTCGATAAAAAACTCAAAGGGGTAAATATATCAAAACAGACGATATCTCTACGAAGGGGGCAAAACATCTGTGAAGGAAGGAACTATAGAAAACATAAAATCTTACTTAGAACAATGTGACTTGCCAAAACGATTTATTGAAAACTCTCAAGAACTGGGGAGGAAATACTAGAAGTAATCAAACACAGTAAATCGAGAAAAGCCCCTGGACCAGATGGCTTTATTATGCTATATTATACAATTTATAAAAGAACTACTCCAAAATTGAAGAAGGAAAATGAATTCCAGCAGAATTACTGCAAATAAACTTTAATTCCGAGTGGTAGCAAACACGACATGTTTCAGGTACAATAACCTTTATAAAGTGATTGATGAAGGGTATTGTTCCCTGAAACATGTCGTGTTTGCCACCACTTGGAATTAAAGTTTTTTTTGCAGTAATTCTGTTGGGAGTTCCTTTTCCTTCTTCAATTTTGAATCGCATGTAGCAGTTGCAGCACAGAGCAATCATAAAGGAATTGGACACAATTCGTTTGAAATTCGTACCGACCACCATCCCCCTCTTCTAAAAGAACTAGTCCCACATATGCTATCTCTCTTCAATAACCTCCTACACAAAAAAGGCCAACTCCCTGCAGACATGCTAAGGGCCAATATAACAGTTATCCCGAAATACCCAAAGGACCCAATGTACTGCTAAAATCATCGCCCGTTATCTCTTATCAACAATGGTCAAAAATTATACGCTAAAAATCTAGCTAACAGGTTGGAAAGGGTTCTGCCAATGCTTATACATCCTGATCAGGTGGGATTTGTGACCGAGAGAGATGCAGCGGACAACATTAGAAGGATGGCACACCTACTCCACCATGTTGTGAGCCTACATATCCCTAGCATATTTCATATCATTAGATGCGGAAAAGGCCTTCAACATGGTGGACTGGACTTTCTTGGAAGCTGACTTGGATGCAGCAGGTTGCACCACTCAATTTAGGGAGGTAATTATGATTTTTTAAAACCACCCTACGGCCAGAGTTTACAATGAGGGGCACTATTCGGAATCCTTTGCAATTCAGAATGGGACAAGACGGGTGCCCATTGTCACCCCTTCTTTTCGCCCTATGCATGAAGCCCCTGGCCCAAAAAAATCAGACACAATTAATCCGGATATTTTAGGGATAACCATATGGAAAGACTCCTATAAGATTGCCCTGTCCACAGACAATACATTACTTTTCCTCATGTGCCCGCAAACCACCCTGCCTAACCTGTTTAATGAGATCAATAAATATGCTGCACTCTCAGGATTTAAAGTGAACAACTCAAAATCTGAGGCACTGCCAGTATCCTTGACCAACCCTGTACAGAAACTTTTAGAACTAAATTTTACATTTAAATGGCAAGAAAAAACCTTAAGTATCTAGGAATCCTCTTAACACCAAAAATAGCAGATTTCTACTCCCAGAACTACCTTCCAATGATTAAACAACTCACTTCAACACTTCGCTCCTGGCACAAAAAACAATTTCATGGCTCGGAAGGTTATACTCCATAAAAATGGTAATAGTCCCCAGAATTTTGTACTTATTCCGCACGCTCCCTATACAAATAAATCATTTGGATTTAAAAAAAGAAATGTTCAAATTCTTCTGGAATAACAAACATCCTAGGGTGAACAAAAAGATTCTTATGTAATCCATTCCACATGGAGGACTCAAGTTTTCCAACCTCCATCACTACTGAAAAGCAGCCCAGCTGTCTCAAATGTTCAAGATCAATTTCTCTCCAGATACTGTAAAGGTGGCCATACACGGATAGATCCGCTCGTTTGGCGATGTCGCCAAACGAGCGGATCTCCCTCCGATATGCCCACCTTGAGGTGGGCAATATCGGGCTGATCCGATCGTGGGCCCTAGGGCCCAACGATCGGATCCTAGCGTTCGCCAAACGGGCGGTCGGATCGCGGGACCGCATCAACGAACAGATGCGGCCGCGATCCGACGGGATTTTTAACCCCATCCGATCGAGATCTGGCCGACTTTCGGCCAGATCTCGATCGGGGAAGCCCGTCAGGGGCCCCCATACACGGGCCAATAAGCTGCCGACTTGGTCTGTCGGCAGCTTTTATCGGCCCGTGTATGGCCACCTTAAGATGGGTTTCCTTAGAAGCCCAATTGCTAACACCATTATCTCTTAGAACCTTCTTATGGTCTGTGCGGGAAGCTAGACCCCCCATCATCATCCACAAACCCAATACTGAAACACCATTAATCTCTGGGACAAGATGAAGCTTAAATATAAGGAGGAGATTTGCTCAAACCCATTTCCATATACTCTACTATTCCATAAGCCAGCCTTTCCTCCAGGCCAAGATTCAAAATCTTTCAGTTGGCGGCTAAACAATGACTTTTTAGACATAAACATCATGACCCCACTTGGCAACATAATAACTTGGGAGGACCTGCAAAACAAACATTCTATTCCTCTCTGAGAGCATTACAAATACTTACAAATTAGTCACTTTATACAAAAACAAATGGGCAAGACCTTTAAACAAAAGACATTCTTTGAATACCTCTGTGAACACCCCCATAGCAGGGGACAAGTGTCTCTGATTTACGCCAAACTAGCTGTCAAAGGAGACTCAATAATGTGCAAGAGATAGATCATTGGGAATTTGCACTTGATCACATCAGAAAGGCATCTATCAACACAATTGTTAAAGAAAACGCATATAAATTATTGTATGACCGGTATCTGACTCTGGCAAAACAACACAACCCCAACTGCTTCAGGGGATGTGGAGAAGTGGGAGACAAACTGCATATGTGGTGGGAATGCCCACTAATTTCTGACCTATGGAAGGAAATGTTTGCTCTCCTAAGAATCTTATTAGAGAAAGCTCTAGATCAGATCAGAACACTGGCTAGCTCTACTCACCTTCAAATCGGATTCCCTCACCAAGAAGGAACTTAAACTATGTTCACAAATTTGTCTAGCAACTAGATGCACCACAGCAAATTGAAGGAAGGCATTCCTACACTAAAGGAAGTTAAAAGAAAGGTCTGGTGGGTGTCCTTGATGGAAAAACTTACTGCAATGATACATCACAAAATGGACAATTACAACACAATTTGGACCCCATGGTTAACCTTGTGTGAAACCCAAATCCCTCCAAATTTAGCAGGAACTGCAACTTGAAGTAAATACATCATATGGGACTAAGATATAATTACTGCCCCAGATCGGTAACTATGATAGCTATGCTATTGATAAACATTGTATTCAGTAAAGAATGTATATTCAAACTGGCTAGAGTCCTAACCCCCCCCCCCCCCTCTATCTTAATTCTCTCACTTTTCTTTTTCCTTTCTTGGTTTTATATATTACAGTCTGTAAGAACAGTAAAGGTGTTACATCACAGGAAAAAAAAAGACCGTAATCTACAGCTAAAATATATGATATATAACGAATAAATGGACATAACATCTGACTGTCAAAATGTTAAATAAAAAGTAAAAAAAATATGCTGCAATAGACTTGATAGGTTTGTGATACGATCGTGTGAGCGCTTTCCTGATTGGAGTTTTTGAAGTCTACACCTCCCAGCTATTATTTTACCATGGTTTTAATTTTTTTCACCTTTTTATACAAAAGGACTGGGGTTGATTTTCCTTAATATCTTCTTAATATCAGTTTATAAAATACTATACAGGTATGGTATCTGTTATCTGGAAACACGTTATCCAAAAGTTCTGAAATATGGAAAGGCCATCTCCCATAGACTTTTTTTTTTAAAAAAAGGATTTCCTTTTTCTCCATAATAATAAAACAGTAGCTTGTACTTGATCCAAACTAAGATATAATTAAATCCTTATGGGAAGCAAAACCAGCCTATTGGGTTTATTTAATGTTTACATGATTTTCCAGTAGTCTTAAGGTGTGAAGATCCAAATTACAGAAAGACCCGTTATCCGAAAAGCCCCAGGTCCCAAGCATTCTGGATAGTAGGTCCCATACCTGTACTGTCAGATTCCTGTGCACTTTTTTCCTAGATACTGTTAATCTGCTTATACAAACAAATCAGCACCATCAGTATTTCTGCACCAATGCTGCCCCATGTGCAGCATGTGAAGACTGGGAGCCACTTGCCGCTGCACACATGTACAGAAGTCTTCAACATGTATTCAGTGACAGATGGCTTCCCATTCATGCCTGCTATTACATGGGGAGCAATATCAGAATTTTGTGTTAGTTTAACCCACTGCAAACATTTGCTTTAAAATGCTAATGAGCTGCATTGGTTAGGAGCACTGATGCAAATTTGCATCTTTTTAGCAAGTGAACTGTTAAGATACAAAGACCATGTTAAAAAAACATATTAGCACCAAACTAATGACTTGACACAGAGTTATTTATACAAACTACACAAAACTCAAAGATTTCCAATTGCTATGTCATGTAGGATACACACAAAGTTATAAGAAGACAATCAAAAAAACTGACAAATAGAATTCAGTCAAAATAAGATCCAACATTATTACACTGATTAAAACAGTGGGGCTCATTTATTAACACTGAAAGGGTCGGACAGGTTAACCCTTTGCCCAGCGCATGTGTATATTTAATAACATAGCGCACAAATGTTTTTAAGTGCAATGAATGTGCTGGAAACTGCACATTTTCTGTTGCGAGACTTGTAATCAATGATGCTTTCATACTAGCGCTACTGACCACAACTGCGTTAGAAGTATGCCAAAAACTACCAGTCGGAAAAATATCAATGCTACTGTATAGGTGGGCAATACTTACCCACAGTAGCCACAGCCACGCCTTCAAGAAAGAGCTCATAACTGTCAACACAATTGCTTGATATTTGGGACATGCGCATAAACAAAAATAATCTTTTAAGGCCAATGTAACGCAAATGTATTTGCGTATGAGCACGAAATGGCACATACATTTGGTTGCGCCAGATTAGGTGTTGCCAGTATGTGCCCCAGTATGAGAGAAAATGGAGAAGTACAGAACAGTATACATTAAAGTTAAAAATAGCAATTGCTGAAAACTATTCAGAGCCTTGGCCAAGTCTTTAAAGGGTGGTTAACCTTTAATCTAACTTTTAATATGTTAGAGAATGGACAATTCTAAGTCATCATAATGTTAACATAATTTTGCAATCAATATAGTGTAGTAAATCACAGCCAATTGGGAAAATAAATGATACACCTACTAATGATGCTGGTGTGCCAACAAACCACCTCAAAAAGATAAACATGTTAACACAAGCCAAACTAACTTACAACCTACATTTTATGCTTCAAAGTTTTCAAAACTGAAATGACTTTGCAGAAACAACACAGCCAAATGGAAATCAATAAATAAGGGTACACCATACCATGTTACATTAGTTTTTTCAACAGCAACCTGGTGACCATGATTTCCTGTAAAACAGGACATACCATTTTATCATGAGGAGGTGCTGATACAGGGTAGCTGTATGAATACACTCCAACTGGTAGAGGATGTCTGTCATCTATGCAGCCATACTGAGGAGAAAAAAAAACATTGTTACCACTGTGTTTAGCATAATAGCAGTGGGTTTAAAAAAGTGAATAAAGCTCAAAATCCTTATAATAGCTTTTATTTCCATAAACACAAATACATTGGGAACACTGCACATTCTATTCCAAATCAAAACATGTAGAACAATTTAACACATGTGCTATTCCTTTACAGAAAGTGAAGAAAAGGGAATATTAGGCTGTTCAAAAAAAATAGCAGCGTCTGCATTCTTTTATACAAACTCAAATGTTCACTGTATACAATTAAAATTGTTTCAAGATTTAGCTTTCCTTTGAATCACTTAATTAATATTTAGTTGTATTAACCACTGTTTCTGAGAACTGTTGCACATCTGTGTTGCATGGAGTCAACCAACTTCTGGCACCTGTAACATTCCTCAGTTCTTCTGTATTTTTTGGCTTTGCCTAGAAACAGCATTTTTATTGGATTAAGGTCTGGGGACTGGTCTGGCCACTCCATAACATGAATCTTGTTGGTCTGGAACCAAGATATTGCTTGTTTACTGTTACGGTTTACTTGTTGTTTGTGTTTGGGGTCGTTGTCTTGTTGAAACACCCATTTCAAGGGCATTTCCTCTTTGCATAAGGCAACTTGACGTCTTCAATTATTTTGATGTATGAAAACAAATCCATGAATCCTGGTAAGCGATGAATAGACTCAACACCATAGTATGAGAAAAAATCCCCACATCATGATGCTTGCACCACCATGCTTCACAGTGTACTGTCGCTTGAATTCAGTGTTTGGGGTCCTCTGATGAACTGTCTGTGGCCCCTAGAGCCAAAAAAGACCAATCTTGCTTTCATCAGTCCACAATATGTTGTGCCATTTCTCTTTAGGCCAGTCAATGTGTTCTTTGGCAAATTGTAACCTCAGCACATCTTTTTTTCAACAATGTGACTTTGCAGAGGCTTCTTGCCAATAGCTTGGCTTAGAGCAGTGATCCCCAACCAGTAGCTTGAGAGCAACATGTTGCTCCCCAACCCCTTGGATGTTGCTCTCAGTGGCCTCAAACAGGTGATTATTTTTGAATTCCAGGCTTGGAGGCAAGTTTTGGTTGTATAAAAACCAGCTGTACTGCCAAATGGAGCCTCCTGTAGGCTACCAGTCCACATAGGGGCTACTAATATCCAACTCAGCCCTTATTTGTCATCTCCCAGGAACATTTTTCATGCTTGTGTTGCTCCCCAACTCTTTTTACATCTGAATGTTGCTCAAGGGTGAAAAAGGTTGGGGACCTCTGGCTTAGAGGAATGGTCTTCCTACTTCAGACCTTCTTGATCTTCTTGGAGCTGATCATTGGTGGAGTCTTTGCCATTTTGGCTATTCTTCTATCCATCGAATGGTAGTTTTACATTTTCTTTCATGTCTTTCAGTGACAGGTCCACTTTAAAGTACACTGCTCTTTTGAACAATGTCTATCTAGACTGACCAATTTTACTCAGATTTTCAGAGAGAAATGCACTATAACCAGCATGCACACCAATTGCTGCATTCCTTCCTTAAATAAGGGCTGTAATTGACAACTGCTTTTTCACAGAACTAATGACCTCACTAATTGAACTCCACACTGCTATTATTCTGAACAAACCTTAATTAATGATTCAATAACACATAATCAGCAGCATGCATGCATGCATGCATGCATGTCATGTTGGTTCTCTATTACTCTACTACAACCAGTAGTAAATTATTTGCCATGTATAAATATAATTTCTACAAAAAAGAGATTGTCGGACTGCTATTAATTCTGTACACAACCGTACATTGTAATATTCAATTAGACAAATGTGTATTCACCATGGCAAAGTCCATAAATAAAGACTATCATAAATATTATCAGGCTGCACAGACCACCAAATAATAGTGAATAAGATGTCAAATCTGAAACTGTTTTATATATATATCTCCACAAAGGATAAATTAATATGCATGGAAGGTGCTACAGCAGCTTTTACATGGATATGTGGTCAGAATTTAATGCATATACACAGAGCACACAATATATATTATACATATACGAAATATATATATATATATATATATATATATATATATATATATATATATATATATATATATATATGTATATATGTATATATATGTATATATATGTATATATATATATATATGTATATATATATATATATATATATATATATATGTATATATATATGTATATATGTATATATATGTATATATATATATATATATATATGTATATATATATATATGTATATGTATATATATATATATATATATATATATATATATATATATATATATATATATATATATATATATATATATATATATATATATATATATATATTTCGGATTCTATACTGAAGCCTCTTGAGAAAGGCTTCAGTATAGAAGCCGAAACGTCGAAATAAATATTTTCTTTTGTAGACCTTTGACAAGACCTGGTAGTGCGGCTTTTTGTACAGCAAATTGGTCTACATAATTTTTTGAAGACTGCACCCAGGCAGTTGCTGCTGCATATATGAGTGCTCCAGTTTTGTGAATATATATATATATATATATATATATATATATATATATATATATATATATATATATATATATATATATATATATATATATATATATATATATATATACTATTTTAAAAAAAAAACTCACTTTTGGGGAGCTGATCGAACGTCTCATAGTATATGTTGTTGGTTCTCCAAAAATATCATCCTGTGTAACACCATCAAACCTGGCACTGGGGAAATGAACAGGAGAGTAAACCCTTGGGCGTGTGTTGTAAGCTCCGTGACTAGGGGAACGGGGTACTGATTGAGAGCGAGGCTGTAATGAAAGCCGTCTAAGGGATCCACACACAGCATCTGTTTCCTGGTAATACAGCTGTGGACAGGGAACTAACACCTCAGTCTGATGTCCATAGTTCCCAGGCTCCTTCCAGTCACGTGGGTAATACGGAACTAGGTTACGGTGGATCTGCCTTTTGTCTTCTGTACCCCACTGGGGAACTCCCCTATCAAAAGCAGGCATTGAGCAGATACTGTCTGGCCGTGAACTTGCAGGTGTGTTGTAATACTGGTAGCCATCAAGGTACTGAGGAGAGCCTTGGGAATAATATTCAGGTATTCTGAGGGATCCTGAGAAGAACCCGCTGGGGCTAGATGGATGAAGAATGAAAAAGAAAAAGATCCTCATTCATCTGTTATACTTAAAAAATTCTCAAAGACTGACGAGAGAAAAACACATAGCATAGCACAAACATACACCTTCTTCCATCACATATACTTTCAGGCTTGTTTCATGTGATACAAACATTAACATTTTGACAATAATAATATATTTTTGTCACATTTCCAATCTTTCTCATGCACACAGTTTACTTACCCATGTGCCTCCTCAGTGGGAGCTGCTGCCCTCTTCAAGTTAACCCACTGTTGTAGCTGTGACATAGAGTTCTGCCTCTGTGCCATTTTTGTTGGGTGAGTTTGTGGTAAGTTACCATGCCTCTGGCTCTCTGAGAAGGCAGTGCTTGCTGGTCGGCCAGAAGAAGGAGGGAAACCCCATTCATTGGGTTGCATTGGCTGTTCCCCTTCAGGCAAGTGCCTGGGTGGCTGCAGGTCAGGAGGTCTATCTGGGGGAACCCCTCTCCCAATTACTTTGGTTAGAGGCTCATCCTTGGATTCGGACCTATTCTCCATCTTTTCAGAACCTCTCCCATCTCCCTCACCACGGCTTCTGGTCTCAGATTCACAATCCTTTATTGGTGGTATGTTGTCCTGTCTTTCCAACCTGCAGATTATACCATTGTATGATGAGAGTCGTTTGTAAATTGATTACTGCAATTGACATGATTTACAGGAAAAAAAACTTTTTTGTAGAAATATCGTAGTGCCTTACAGTTACTATGCTTGCTTTATGAGGTGAATTTCATAGGGTCATATACATTAAAGATCCGTATATTAAAAAGCAGTAACAATGGACGATTTACCAAGCACTTTTCTGCACTGGATTTGTGTCAGACTTTCTGACAGTCAGGAAAGTATTTTGTAACTATGATCAAATTGTAAATGCTGAGAATACTTTAATCTGAATGTAAATAAATCACTGTTCCGAGTCCTTTAGTTGCCCTTAAAATAAAAAGCAGTTGCAATTAGAAAAACATTATTAAGAACTGCTACATAGGTAATTAAGTTCCAAGTAACAGTGAGTCTGAGTTTAAGGCTGATCCTAACAGTACAAGCATCTATGTGGATAGACCAATAACAATCCAACCGATTGTCATCAATTTGAAATAATATCTTCAAGACACATGTCATTTGTTGTCCATTTTAAATAATATGACATTTGAGTGTGTGTGTAAATGGGTGACTATGGACATCCAGTCCTTCTACTGCTCTAACACACACACCAATGGTTTCAAGGCCATAAGATTTATGCTGTGGGATTCAGGGTTAAATTCCCCAGATTGTGTTAACGTCTTGGTAAAGGTCCTGGAGTTTCTTTAATGGTTCGTACTATCTCCAAAGATGTGGGGCTCCCATGGGTGGTTAATTTTCTCCATCTTACACCAACCTCTATATGGGTTGGTTTGAGTGCACACATGTCTTTGGAGATAAGAACCCGTTGTGAACAGAGCCGCCATCAAAAACCACAGGGCCCTGCAGGACAACATTTTCTGGGCCAGCCCCAAGCCCAACCCCAGTATAAAGGCCACATAGACAAAGAGCACTAAAGCAGTAGAAACAATTTTGGCCAAAGGATTGCTAAGCCAGCTACCATTTAAAAGATCAACTCTAAGTAAAACAAATTGGTGGTCAAGGCCCCTTCAAGTAAAAAACAAAACAAAAAAAACACTGGTGGCCAGGGCCCTCCTTCAAGTTAAAAAAAAAAAAACAATTGGTGGCCAGGGTCCACCATAAAAGTTTTTAAAAAGTATTGGTGGCTAGGGTTCCTCATGAATGTAATTGAAAAAAAAATGTTGCCTTTAAAGGTCTTCTTCAATTTCATTTTGTTCAGCTCCTTTGAGCACTTTCTGGAAGTAACCTTAAAAGGTTAAAAAAACACCGGGCCTGTCCCTCCTGATGGCAGCCCGGGTCGCATATATATCGTTTGGTATGGCTGCTACATAGATTATCTTATTTTCATTTGGTCTGGTTTAGCAGAGACTCTGTGGCCATTCCAAACTTTCATAAACTGTTAACACCTTCAACTTGGTTTCACCTCAACACAAAATGTGAGAAGTGTTGAGTTTTTATAAATTAATCTTGTTGGTGATATTCAACTAGGAGTATAAAATATTTTTTTTTTTTTTTTTTTAAAAAAACTGAAGACTCAACTGAATCAGCATATTATAAAGCACATTCACGAGATAGGAAGAGTCTCATTATTAGGTCAAAGCGGGCAAGAAGACAGATAATTAGAGGTGTGTGATCATCCTCTTTATTACTACTGAATATACCACAGAGATTAAAAATATCTGTAGCATTACATGCAAATATCTCCCAGACACTATACTAAAAAAAATGTATCTAGTAGTCTAAAAATGGTCTCTAAAAAAGGCACCCCCTTTGGGAAGTAAATTGGCAAGTAGTTAGAATCTTTCATTTCTTTCTATGAAAGGAACATACAGTACAAATGTGGGAGAATGGTGGTAGTGAACTCTGAATTTTGGCCTAATGAATGGTTAGGTTTATAAAAATCAGATATATTACAATTGTTGCACTAATTGTTGTCAAATATTGTAGTGGGATGCAGTTCTAAGCATTATGTCATCCCACTTAAAGAATCCAAGACCACGTGAATGCTAGAGAGGCAATAGTATATCACCAAAAGGAAAGCATGCAGTGAATGTGGTAGATGTGAGCTGACTGATTTAGCTGCAAAAGTTATTGGAAGAGAAAATTAAGCTTTAATTCGGAATAAAAGAACACAAACACACACGATTATATACAGAAAGTGAGAGAGGAAAAGAGAACTGTAAAAACTAAAAAAAGAAGGGGGGAAAGGAGAAGAAGCCAGAAGGGTAAAGTATAGAAAAAACTAAAAATTCAATGATGGAGAAAATGACTTTAGACCCTTAAGAGGGAGAAAAAAGGAAAAATTGTTATGGAAGAGTAGAAGGGAATAAAGAGCCGAGAGGTACCTTGACAAAAGATACATTAGTATCATACGCCAGCTGCGTCTTATCTTTTCATACATAATGACATTACCTATTTTGATAAAGGGCTGGTATAGCCCGAAAAGTTGCCGTTGTTGCACGAATAAAAAAAGTTGATCAAAGATCGGAGTGCTGCTGCAGTTGTTAATTTCATGTGAGCGAACCTGTGCAGAGAGGAGTAAAGCGTGCACCCGAGGCTTCAAACAGCGAGAAGTGTGAGTGTGGCACCTGACTTTTCTCCCATATGACATAGATAAAAAATATGTTCTTATTAGTGTTTTTGCTATATATGATCCTTAGCATTGTGGTTACTGTAGTCCTTTTCAAAAGATATTGACATAACAGAAAACCAATTAATGCTGAACTGTACATGTCTTTTTCTTCAGAGAGTAAACAACTTGCGAATAAAGGCATTCGATTTTATCTTAAAACTACTTTAATGGTAGAGAAATATATTCACCCTTGGGTATTATAAAGCTCACTAAGGCTGAAAAGTAACTAACCTAGGAGTGGCCAGGTTTTGAACCTGTGATGCTTCCCCCATCACGCGTAACCACAACTCCAGCTCCATCCTGCTTTCTGCACTGAAGAAATAAGTACGAACGCCAGCATGTTCTGCCTGCCAAGAGACAGGGGCTGTTATATTGGGAGAGACGTCCACTATACAGCATACTGTCACCTAAAGGCACAAGAGACAAAAATATGATGGTATATGAGAAATGCACACCTAAAAAATGAAGAAGGCAGCTAGAGAATAATATACACTAAACATACAAAATAATACCCTTTTCAATGTGAGTGCAATATTTCTAGACTGAGGGAACTGCATCCTTGTGCGATAGATACCAAGGTGTAGAAATTTCTTCTTTGTACAAATCCCCCTCTATTCAAATTGCTAAATCACTTTTCGAGGCTTGTATATGCGAACAACCACACAATATTTAAATTACATTTTATAAAAAACATTGCACAAAACGGTAACATTATTTCCAAAACTTTTTGGAAATAATGTAACCGTTTTGTGCAATTGTACTGGCTATAAGTGGGAATGTTAAAGTTGCTTTCATTCCTATATCCTAACCTGTAAATGTATACTGTTTCACGTCACCTTTCCCCCCAAAAAGCAGTTTAACTGAAGAACAAAACTGAGCTGTTTAAACTATGTATTAGAGGTGGAAGCAAAAATGAATTATAAAATCAAGGCAGAACATCCCTCCCCTCTCCAGAACCACATTGTAACATACATTTTCCCCATCAAAATAGGCACAGTTGAAGTTGAAATTACATTGACATTAACTGCACATTTGTAAACTACCTCAAGCAGAACAAGATGGTGTCTGCCAACCCTACTTTTGCTCTGCTTTTTATTTACAAGTATGGAAAACAGACCATACTCTCTGTCTGATGTGGAACAGTTCAGGAGTAAAGAAAAAGGCTGAAATTTGGTGTAGGTTCCATCATGCTGTGTGGCTAGTTCAGGGACTGGGATAATGTTCAAGCATCAGTCACAAAGTCGAAGTTACGCAGGGGTTGGATATTCCAACAAGACAATGACCCTAAACACACTTCGAAATCTACAAAGGCATTTATGCAGAGGAAGAAGTACAATATTCTGGAATGGCCATCACACTCCCCCGACTAGAATATCATTGAAAATCTATAGGATGATTTGAAGCAGGCTGTCCATTCTCGGCAGCCATCAAATTTAAGTGAACTGGAGTGATTTTGTATGGACAAATGGTCAAAAATAACACCATCCAGAATCCTCATCAAAGGCTATAGGAGGCATCTAGAGGCGGTTACATTTGCAAAAGGAGGCACAACTAAGTACTAATGTATTATCTCTGTTGAGGTGCCCACATTTATGCACCTGTCTAATTCAATGATGCATATTGCATATTTTCCAATAAACCCAAACTACAAAGAACGGAGAAAAACCTAAAAGTTAGCAGTTTCGATAAAATTTAAAAATTCACCTCCAAGTTTGTAACTTACAGTATCGTATCTCTCACGTCATTAGGTACCAACATAAAACACTCTAAATATAAATCATTTGCCTGCCAAGCATGTACGCTGCACATGCTACATGTGTAGAAGGCCAGGAATCAATCTGCCAAGAGCATGCTATGTACGTTCCTATGCAGATGAGCCTCTCTGCATCTGAGGTTTCTGCTTCCTCCGCTGAATCGGAAGCTATGACAGCCCCTGGCAACGAGGCTGGGGGGGCTGTCATGCCGACCTCCAAAACAGCTCAATTGGATTGCGTGTCTGCTGCTGCCAAGCTTCCTTCTCCCCTTCCAGTGCTGCCCATGCACTTCTTGCTGCGCACCACTCTGTACCAAGGACCTCCATGACCCCCTTCAATGGTGACGGCATCCCTGCTGCTTCAAAAACAATGGCCTTTATTTTCACATTTTGCATACACTTACATACTCATTTTAGAGAATTAATTTTTATTTTGCACACTTATTCACATATATGTACATATGTATTATTCCTTATGTGTTTTAGCATAGCTTTGTTATACATCTTGACAGAAAGTGTGCTTTTCCAAAAATATATAATTTTCTTTGTACAGTTATAGGGGTCTTGCTGCACATAATACGCAATCGGGGCTCAATTGCAAAAGCTGGATTTGCAGACAAGAAGATTCATATGCTCGATTTTCATTCGGGGTACATACATACCGCATAGTTTGGTAAATCTATGCATATTTGTCATCAAACTGTTCAGTAGACCTCTGGAATTCATATTTAGGGGGATTTATTTTTGTACATAAAACATTGTGTGAGATAAATGCGGCAAATTGCAGCATTTTTAGCCCATTTTCAGAATTTTCATAAAAAACGATAAGTTTAGGAAGGATATGTAGTTAGGAAGTTTGGTGTAGAAAGACTTCTTTACCCTAGTTAGATCCATCAGAATGTCCACTTTCAAAAAAGTATTATTAAGATGCTGCATAGTGAAAGCTTTGGGGTGCTTTTCTGAAATTTCATCAAAATCAACTTTAGGAAAGCTTTGCAGTTACTTAAGGACTTTGGACTAGAAAGAAGTAATATATGACTTTCTGGGGTTAGCTAACTTTTTAGTAGCTTTACACCACATAAAATGCAGTAAATTTGTTGCTTTTAAAGTAGCTTGAATAATAAGAGGATAATAATAATCATACAAGCTACTTTAAAAGCAACACATTTACTGCATTTTATGTGGGGCCTCTATGCACATTGGGCATCAAAAGGTTAGTGAACCCATGAGCTTCATATTTAGGTTGTTTCATTTTGAGATACAGTTGTGTTCAGAACAGCAGTCTGACATCACTAACCTAATCAATCACCGGGAGCTCCATTGTGCTTCTCTGCATTTAAGGGTCAGATTATTTTTAAAGGGGTTTTTTATTCACTAAAGCACATTACGGGAGGGAGGGGGGGGGCAAAGCCAGAAAATTTAGGGGTTTTTTTGGTAGGGGGGTTATATCTTATAAGTAGCAACTTCCATTTAATGTACAACATGCCTTATGGAAACAGTAGTATTTCAGCAGTGACAACGTTTATTGGATTAACAGAAAATATGCATCATAACAAAATTAGAAATGTGCAGAAATTTGGGCACTACAACAGAGATATTACGTCCTTTTGCAAATGTAACAGCCTCTAGATGCCTCCTATAGCCTTTGACGAGTGTCTGGATTCTGGATGGCGGTATTTTTGACCATTCATCCATACAAAATCTCTCCAGTTCACTTAAATTTGATGGCTGCCGAGCACGGACAGCCTGCTTTAAATCATCCCATTTCGGGAGACTGTGATGGCAATTCCAGAATATTGTACTGCTCCCTCTGCATAAATGCCTTTGTAGATTTCGAAGTATGTTTAGGGTCAATATCTTGTTGGAATATCCAACCCCTGTGTAACTTCAACTTTGTGATTGATGCTTGAACATTATCCTGAAGAATTTGTTGATATTGGGTTGAATTTGTCCGACCTTCGGCTTTAACAAGTACCCCAGTCCCTGAATTAGCCCCACAGCATGATGGAACCTCCACCAAATTTGACAGTAGGTGGCAGGTGTTTTTTTTGGAATGCGGTCTTCCGCCAAGTGCTTTTTGTTATGACCAAATAACTACATTTTTGTCTCATCAGTCCAAAGCACTTTGTTCCAAAATGACTGTGGCTTGTCTAAATGAGCTTTAGCATACAACAAGCGACTCTGTTGGTGGCGGGAGTGCAGAAAGAGCTTCTTTCTTATCACCCTGCCATACAGATGTTCTTTGTGCAAATTGCGCTGAATTGTAGAACTATGTACAGATACACCATATGCAGAAAGATATTCTTGCAGATCTTTAGCGGAGATCTTTGGGTTGTCTATAACCTCTCACAATCCTCCACATATGCCATTCCTGTATTTTTCTTGGCCTTGGCAGACCTGGGTTTTACAGCAACTGTGCCTGTGCCTTCCATTTCCTGATTCCATTCCTTCCAGTTGAAACTGACAGTTTAAACATCTGAGATAGCTTTTTGTAGCTTTCCCCTAAGCCATGATACTGAATAATCTTCGTTTTTAGAACTTTTGAGAGTTGCTTTAATGATCCCATGCTGTCAATCTTTAGAGGAGAGTCAAACAGAAGTACAACTTGCAATTGGCCACCCTAAATACCTTTTGTCATGATTGGACACACCTGCCTATGAAGTTCAAGGCTTACCAAGCTAATCCAAGCAATTTGGTGTTGCCAGTAATCAGTATTGAGTAGTAACATTCCTTCAAATTAGCAAAATTACAAGGGTACCCACATTTTTGCACAGCCAGTTTTTCACATTTGATTTAATTTCATACAACTGAATAGTGCTTCACTAAAAATCTTTGTTCAGAAAACACCTCAGCAGATGTTCGTGGGAAATGAAAGACATAACACTTATGTATTTTATTGAAAGTAGAGTAAACTATTATGCAGGCAGAGAGGGGTTTCCAAATTTTTTCATATGACTGTAGTACATTTCTCTCTAAAATCGGAGTAAAATGGGCAGTTCCAGACACTGTTCAGAACAAATTCAAAAGTTGATTGGAGACGGGAAAACATAAGAACTACAGCTAAAATAATCTTCAATGCTTTTAAATGACAACCAAAACCTGAAAGATGTGGAAAATTGGAAAACTACCATTAAAATTGATAGAAGAATAGCCAAAATGGCAAAGACTCTGCCAATGATCAGTTCCAGGAGGTTTAAAGAAGGTCCAAGTTACCTGTGAGTCCTGTTACAATTAAAAGATGCCTGAATTCAAGACACAGTACACTGTAAAGACAGTAAAAAATGGTGACGCAAGTATCATGCTATGGGCCCATCGATCAAAACCAGGGATCATGGATTGGAGTTTCAACACATCAAAATACTTAAAGATGTCATGTTGCCTTATGCCAAAGAGGAAACGCTCTTGAAATGGGTGTTTCAACAAGACAACAACCCCACCAGTAAACGAGTAACATCTTGGTTCCAGATAAACAAGATTGATATTAGAGTGGCCAGCCCAATCCCTGGACCTTCATCCAATAGAAAACTTGTGGGTGACATCAAAAATGCTGTTTCTGAGGCAAAACCAAGAAATACAAAATAATTTTGGAATTTAGTCCAATCATCCTGGGCTGGAATACCTATTCACAGGTGCCAGAATTTGGGTGACTACATGCAACACAGGTGTGCAGCATTTCTTACAAACAGTAGTTATACAACTTAATTAGTTCAGTGATTTAAAGGAAAGCAAAATCTTGAAACATTTTTCAGTTGATACAGTGACTATTTGAGTTTGTATAGAAGAACGCAGAAACTATTTTACAAGCTATTTGGAACAGCCTAACATTACCTTTTCTTCACTTTCTGTTAAAGAATAACACAAATTTCATACATTTTTCTTCATGTTTTGATTTGGAATAGAATTTGCTGTGCATTTTAGGGTAAGAAAATAAAAGCTTTGAGGTGATTTTCAGAGATTTAAAAAAAATGACAAACTTTAAGAAAGCTTTGCAGTTTGGTACTTTTGAGTAGAAAGGCATTTACGCATTTTGGATTTGGGGGATGTGTACTTTCCAAAAAGATATGACTTTCTGAGGTTAGCATACTTTTTTTGCAGCTGTTTTAATGACAGAAATTATAGAGTATATGGGGTCTTAATTTTGGGGCCCCTGGGAGCCACATACTTAGGTAAAACTATACATATTTGGCACCATACCCCTGGCCTTCAAATTTAGGGTGATAATCTCGGTAACTAATGTTTTGTGGAAGATCAGAATGTAAACTGGAAGCTTTGATGTAATTTTTTTTAAAATGTCAAGAAATTTTATAAAAACTGGTAACTTTAGTAAAGTGTTGTGGTTGGGTAGTTTGGAATAGAAAGATATTTATATATTTACTTATTTTGTATTTCTCAGAATGACCCACTGTTAGAGTTTTAGGCCTGAAATCAGAAGTATTCAGGTTTCCAGAGAAGTGTTTTGGAAATGTGGTAGTGGAGTACTGGCAGTTTTTGACTGATAAAAATCAGTTAGAAGCCTTTGGCTTATTACAGAAGTGGAATTATATCAAAATTCTAGCATAATTTGAAAGCTTAGGCTGTTCTGAAAAAAAAAAAACAATATATTGTTTTCCTGGGTAAACCTTAAGTTCCCCCAGGAAATGTCCCTAAATTAAAAGAGTACTAAATGTTCAAAAACAGTCGGGCAATAGAAACCCAGCACATATACATACATACACAAACAAAACAATATATTTATTAGTTGTTTAATTTTTATATAATACAATTATAATTATATAATTGAGAAATCATCAAAGTCCATTAACAGAATCAGCCATCACAACATCATCTGGCAGGGCATTCCACAACCTCACTGTTCTCACTGTAAAGAACTACATACATTGCTTTAAATAAAAGTTATTTTCCTCTATTCTAAAAGGGTGGCCTCTGGTGCGATGATCCATTTTATGGAAAAAAATATCTTCCGCTGTCTATAATGTCCTCTTATGTACAGTACTTCTAAAGATTAACCATGTACCCTCAAAAGCATCTTTTTTTCCAGAAAGAACAAACCCAAATGTTATAGTCTACCCTAAAATGTCTTTAAAGGGGAACTATCACGAAAATGAAAATTTAATATAAGCTTCAGCATACTGAAATAAGAACTGTCCGAAACCATAGCTTATCTCATCAAAGAATACTTTGACCTTAATAAAGGGTTCATTCAGTCCATAGCCTTAACCTGGTGACCATAAGGCAACTATAAGAGGCTACATTACTCTCACTCATTGCAGAAAAAGCCTTTGATAGACTAGATTGGGGATATACAGTATGAACCCTTTATATTTAGTTGTAGAACCAGTGTTTCTGAGAACTGTTGCACATCTGTGTTGCACGGAGTCAACCAACTTCTGGCCCCTGTTACATTCCTCAGTTCTTTTGTATTTTTTGGCTTTGCCTCAGAAACAGCATTTTGATGTCGCCCCACAAGTTTTTTTTTTACTGGATTAAGGTCCGGGAATTGGGCTGGCCACTCCATAACGTAAATTTTGTTGCTTGTTTACTGGTATGTTTGGGGTCGTTGTATTATTGAAACACCAAGGGCATTTCTTCTTCAGCATAAGGCAACATGACCTCTTCAAGTATTTTGATGTATTGAAACTAATCTATGATCCCTGGTATGTTATAAATAGACCAACACCATAGTATGAGAAACATCCCCACCATGCTTCACTGTCTTCACAGTGTACTGTGGTTTAATTCAGTGTTTGGGGTCATCTGGTTTGCAGTCCCTAGACCCAAAAAAAACAATCTTGCTTTAATCACTTCAAACTGTTGCGCCATTTTTCTATAGGCCAGTCAGATAGCTTTAGGACAGATTGCAGATAGCTTTGCTTCACATGGGTGTCTTCTATTTGTAACAGTACTCAAAGGTAACTTCAGACATTCTCTCCCGGAGCTGATCATTGGCTGAGTCTTTTGCCATTTTGGCTATTCTTCTATCCATTCGAATGGTAGTTTTCCTTTTGTTCCCAAACGTCTTGTTCTTTGGTTGCCATTTAAAAACATTTTTGAGAACATTTTAGCTGAGCATTTCTTTATGTGTTTTCCCCTCCCCTGTTCTTCTGAACAATGTCTGGAACAACTTATTTTACTCAGATTTTCAGTGAGATAGAAATGAGCTATAACCAGCATTCACAACATTTGCTACCTGACACCTGTTATTTTTCAGAATGAATGACCTCGCTAATTGAACGCCACACTGATGTTTTATAGATATATAAATATATATTGTCCTCGTGCTGTTTGCAAATAAATAAAGGGTTTGCAAATGATCCCATTCTCTTTTAATTCAATTTTACACAGTACTGCAGCATGTTTGGAAATAGGTTTTACCACACACAAACAAAACATTACTACAATTACACTGTAAAATGCAAATATTTCCACAAGTTTAACTAGCTCTTTAAATTAATTTTGCTCTCTTCTCCTGCACATTCAATAGCTATTAAGCAAAAAGACTTTCTTATCTTAATACCTGTTCCCTTGCCACAAACCATGCCTTACTTGCTAGTTGATTGAGTTTCACAGGCATATTTCTATCAACAGCAATTAATTGTTTTTGTGACTGTAACATTGTGAATTATCACCCTCAAATCTGACCTGCTAAAATAATAAGCTCTGGTGCACATCACAGCTGTCATTTTGCGTCTTTTGTGGGCCACCCACTACCCCTCCCCCCATGGGAATCCCCTATAAATTAAGCTACTGTGATGTTACACTCTAAGTAAGAGTTTGGATTCAGCTGAGCATGGATCAGCTGCAATTTCTCAACTTCACAATTCTGCACATACAAAAAATTACAAGAATTATAATGCAGTTTAGAAGCCTCAGTTTTAAGAGACATTTATTAAAATTCAGATTAGTTTTTAAAAAAAAAAAGGTTTTTTTTAACTTGAATTTAAAATGTATGAATCAAAAAATCTTAAAAATTTAAAAATATTGCAAGCAAGAAAAAAATTGTATACCCTCAGCCCAAGGACTCGTTCATAAAAGAAACAAATTGCATACCCTGAGCCAAAGGATTAAATTGCCATTGCAAAAGTAATAAAATTATTCAAGGACAAATTCCATGTAAATTGATTTTCTTTCTAAAACACAGTCATGCATAAATCTTCATTGCATCAACCATTAAAGGCTCTTAAAAGAGAAAATTTGGTTTCTAGTTGTGGATCTTTTCTGCCTTCCACCGCAAAGTAAAACATAAAGAAACTCAGCCTGTGCTTTTTAAAAAGTTTGTACTCCCTCTGCTGCAGGGAAGCCCCCAAAGGTGGAAACAAATTTGAAATAAATTGATTAGTTCTATAAGCATTCAATACTTCCTTGCATTGCAATACAAACTCATTAAATAAAAAGAACAGGCTGTGTTAATTTTTGTGGTCCTCTGTAAGAGCCCTTATAGGCAAAAGAAGAAATATGATTAAGGTCCCTGCTAAATCTTATGTGTAACACTGCAATAACTAAATCTCTCCAAATCTTAATAGGACAATTTTCTGATCATCTGTGATATTCATATATTCACGAAAAATAAATAGAAGGTGGACTGCAAAACCAATATATTAAAAAAAAACTGAACACTGACCGGCCAGAAAACACAGTGACTAAATTATGAATAAATAATTCTAAAATAATTCCACAATCCAGGTGGGCAATCACTTTTCCTGTGGAGAAAATTCAAATGCCTGTTCCTTGGTGATGGCATATGCTTATAATTTAATTAAAAAAAAAAAAAAAGAAGATGGTTGCGAGTTGTAGTCCAACAAGATAGAGGTGTTATTTCCCAGAAGTTAAAGCTGGAATTTTTGAAGCAGTGGAGGATGGTTGTGAGTTGTAGTTCAACAAGACAGAAAAGTTATTTCCCAGAAGTTGAAGCAGTGGAGTGTGCAGAGTATTTAATTAGATATAACAAACAGGCCGGCCGGTAGATGGCTGAATTTAGAGAGCAGATTACAAAGGGGTATATTGGGGCACCCCCCCACTCCCTCCTCATTGCCAGCTGCACAGCCCCCCAAAAAGATGTTCACCAGATAATAAATTGTATTTTTAATATATTGGTTTTGCAGTCCACCTTCTATTTATTATTCGTAATTGGTTTTTATCCCCAATAGGACCTTCAATAGGGGATTGAAGGTGTGCAGTCTCTACCAATATGATACCCTTCCCCCACCTGTCACAGGAATTTCTCTGTAATATTCATATATTCAGCCAGCTGGGCTGAAACCCACCGACGAGTTGAAAAAGTTGTGGATGGATAAAACCAATGTCCTTACAGTCGCCCGCTATAAGTTGAAGGATCTTGGATATCAAATATCATTTAATCTCACACTAAATGGTCTTCAGGCCCTGTAGTTTAGTACCTAGGGGTGTACATATTTTACACATGTAACAGGAAATTATAGCATTCCATAGTCAGTGTTGTTCAAAAAGAAGTCTACAGTTTTGTTAAAGTGAATCCTACCGGAGTTCTAATTATTCTATTATATATGTATATATGTATATTTGTGTATGCACACAGAGACTATTGAAAGTATTCAGTACTATTCATGTTCATAGAACAGTACACTGAACAAAATATATTCTCTTTTATGTCAAAGTGAAAACAGATTTCCACAGTGATTTAAATTAGTTTTAAAATTTAATTTTAATTTTTATTTAAAATAAAAAAACGCTAAATAAGAAGTTCTATAAATATACAAACCCATATATAACACACCTAAATCACCATTGGAGCAGCCAATTGTTTTATAAAGTCACATAATTAAAGAAATTGTTCTGTATAAAAAATAAAAACTGGGTAAAAACTGTGCAGAATAAATAATCCTTTCAATAGTTACTTAACTAAAAATGTAATCTATAAAGGCTGGAGTGGCGAATATCTAGCAAAATAATCAGAACACTACTTCCTGCTTTGCAGCTCTCTTGGATTCCACTGATTGGTTACCAGGCGGTAAACAATCAGTGACTTGAGGGGGGGGGTCAAATGGGTCATAACTGAGCAGCATGCTAAGGATCAATTGCTAACTCACTGTGTCCCATGTGACCTCCCTTCAAGTCTAGCTCTAACACTTAAGCTTAAGGCTTTAGTTCCTCCCATTTTTATGCAATCTTTTTGTTCATCCCACTGTATTAAAGCTGAAAGTCTGCAGTTCAACTGCATCTGAGTTGTTTCATTTAAAATTCATTGTGGTAATGTACAGAACCAAAATTAGAAAAAAGCTGTCTCTGTCCAAATATTTATGGTCCTAACTTTATGTTATTGTGTGTTTATTCATTGTAATTCATTTGAATCAATATGCAGAGATCAGATTTCATTTTGCTATGAGACTACTCTTTAAAGGAGAAGGAAACCCCCTGGGCGCAAAACCCCTCCCCCTCCCCTGTGTTGCCCCGCCCTCCATCCTCCCCCCTGGCCTACTTTTCCCCCTGGGCAAATGCCCCTAACTTGTTACTCACCCCTCTGCGCAGGTCCTGTCCACGGAGTTCACAGTCGCCATCTTCTCCCACGCGCGTCTTCTTCCTGCTTTGACCGGCGTCTTCTGGCACATGCGCAGCAGGAACATTTTCCGGGACGGCTCTACTGTGCATGCGCCGAATGTCACAAAGTTTTCCGATTTCGTGACATTCGGCGCATGCGCAGTAGAGCCGTACCGGTAAATGTTCCTGCTGCGCATGTGCCAGAAGACGCCGGTCAAAGCAGAAGACGCGCGTGGGAGAAGATGGTGACTGTGAACAGGAGGGAGGAGGGAGGGGGGGGCAACACAGGAGAGGGGGAGGGGTTTTGCGCCCAGGGGGTTTCCTTCTTCTTTAACAAAGAAACAAATTTCAATGTGATTCCATGTTCTAGGACTTGAGTGGGTGTATAAAATAGGGATGCACCGAATCCAATATTTTGGATTCGGCCGAACCCCCGAATCCTTCGCAAAAGATTCGGGCGAATACTGAACCAAATCTGAATCCTAATTTGCATAAGCAAATTAGGGGTGGGAAGGGGAAAACATTTTTTACTTCCTTGTTTTGTGACAAAAAGTCTTGCAATTTCCCTCCCCACCCCTAATTTGCATATGCAAATTAGGATTCGGTTCGGCAGGGCAGAAGGATTCGGCCGAATCCGAATCCTACTGAAAAAGGCAGAATCCTGCCCGAATCCCGAACCAAATCCTGGATTCGGTGCATCCCTAGTATAAAATATATGCACATGTGTATTTGTGTTTGTGTATGTGTCATCTTTCAAAGTACAAAAGACTGAATCCAATGAACAATGAAATATGTTACTGTGTTGACCAGCAGAACACATGGAAACAATCATGCAGTTTTAACAAATCCTAAAGTACATACAAGTAGAAGAATTCCTTGTGATCATGCATTCATTTCAGTGTTTTTCATGCAGCATGCATCCTTTGCCTACAGCAGGCATAGGTATGGTAACATGCAGCAAATTTAACCAAATGTACTACCTATATCAGAGTCGCTCTGCAGGGGACAAGTTCATGGTGGAGACATTTCACATGATCCTCTCAACAGCAAAGAAAGGAAGACAGAGAGGTGAGAGGTAGCAAATGATGCTTAAAATCAGTCATAAGCCTCCGATAATGTCCAAATCACGGGCACCTTTTTTTTTTTTTTTTTAAAGTAGGCAGTGAACTAATAACAATTACGGGATCCATTATCCATAAACTCAGTTATACAGAAAGCTCCAAAATATAGAAAGGCTATCTCCCATAGACTCTATTATCATCAAATAATCCAATTTTTTCTGTAATAATAAAACAGTCCAAACGAATATATTATTTCTTATTGAAAGCAAAATCAGCGTACTGGGTTTATTTAAAGAGATATTTTTAATTTATCTCCTGAACCATCAAGTATATATTTTTTTACTAGTAATATTGATGTGCAGGCAGCCATTTCGGGTCATTTTGCAGATCCGGTGCTTTCAGAAAGAGTCAGCACTTAATGATGGAACTGCTTTCAGGCAGGCTACTGTTCCTCCTACTCAATATAACTCGAAGAGTCACAGTGGGACATGGATTTTTACTATTGAGTGCTGTTCTTGGATCTACCAGGGGGCTGTTATCTGTTTACCTTCACATTGTTCTGTTGTCAGGCTGCTGGGGGGGAGGTGGATGATATCACTCTAACTTGCAGTGCAGCAGTAAAAAGCGCTTTGTCAGATTTGAAAATTAAATATAAAAAAATCTGTTTGCGCTTGGAAAACAGATTTCGGTGTAGAATTCTGCTGTAGCAGCACTATTAACTGTAAATGTATTTTTCTGTGACAGAATCCCTTTATGTTTATTTGATTTTCTAGTGGACTTAAAGGGATACAGTCATGGGAAAAAAAAGCTTTTCAAAACACATCAGTTAATAATGTTGCTCCAGCAGATTTCTGCACTGAAATCTATTTCTCAAGAGAGAAATCTCTCTATATTGTAGAGTGAATTATTTGCAGTGTAAACAGTGTAATTTAGAAATAAAAACTACATCATAAAAATCATGACAGCATCCCTTTAAGGTATAGAGATCCAAATTACAGAAAGATAGGGCCTGTTATCTAGAATGCTCTGGACCTGGGGTTTTCCGGATAACAGATCTTTCCGTAATTTTCATCTTCATACCTTAAGTCTACTAGAAAATCATGTAAACTTTAAATAAACCAAATAGGCTTGTTTGGCTTCCAATAAGGATTAATTATAGCTTAGTTTTGGGTCAAGTACAAGGTTATGTTTTATTATTACAGAGAAAAAGGAAATTGTTCAGTGTAAAAATAAAAACTGGGTAAAATAAAAAAATGTTTCTAATATAGTTAGTTAGCCAAAAATGTAATGTATAAAGGCTGGAGTGATTTGATGTATAACATATCAGTCTGAACACTACTTCCTGCTTTTCAGCTCTCTTTTACACTAACTGGTTACCCTGGCTACCAGGCAGTAACCAATCAGAGACTGGAGGGGGGGCACATGGGTCATATCTTTTCGCTTTTGAATCTGAGCTGAATGCTGAGGATCAATTACAAACTCACTGAACAGAAATGTACCATGTGGCCCCCCCTTCAAGTCGCTGACTAACTCAGAGTTATAGAGCTGAAAAGCAGGAATGTGGATTCTGGCTGTTTTATTAGACATCTGTTCACTCCAGCCTTTATATATTACATATCTGGCTAACTAACTATATTAGAAACATTTTTTTATCTTGCAAAGCCTATCTATTTACCCAGTTTTTATTTTCACACTGAACTATTCCTTTAAAATCTGGATTATTTAATTATAATAGAGTCTATGGGAGACAGCCTTTCCGTAATTCAGAACTTTCTGGTTAGAAGGTTTCCGGATAACGGATCCCATACCTGTACTTTAATGTCATCATTGATGTGAAATTAAAATATTTAAAGGGGCCACACCCATTTACTCATTGCCCAATGTAGGTCTATTTCTGATATTCCTGGGTGCACTTCTTGCCTTTGTTTCTTGGCCCTTGTCTGTTCTGGACTACTCCTGCATTGCTGCCTGAACTGACCTTTGCCTGTATTTGACTACTTTTCCTGATTTGGTGCAGCATTTACGGATTGGTTTGACCACGGCCTTGACCATGCATTTGCCTCCCAATTCTGCATTGCATTCTGCAATTCTGGGTCTGAATGACCCAGCCTGTCGCTTGACTACACTTCCTGTTTCCCATTCTTCCTATCATGTTACGGTTCCCTTCCCTGCTCAGAACGCTTGCCCGGGTTCTCACACTCTTAAGACATGGCGGCATCTGAGTAGTGGAGGGCTCATCCCGAAGTGAAAGTGAAAGCGTGAGTTGGGACCTGAATCTTGGTATCTCTTCTGGTTTTGGGACACCTTGCGTTACAGTAGGACAATGAACGTTTTTTGTCAAAACTGCAAACATTTTGTCAAAAGGCTATTTATTCTGATAGCATTATTCAGACTGTACACAGATTGAATGATAGTAAATCTAAACATTGGGCTCAAGCTTATAGGCAAGCAAATGATTCTATTAGAAGAATAGGGTTTTCTTGTAGCCCTCATTTTTGATTTTACTGACCTTAAAGGTGTGCTTACGGCTGATGTTATCTGAAGGCTGCACGGGGGCAATACGGAAACTTAGAAGAGGGATGCTTCCCAAGATGACTTCCTCTTTCTCATCTGAACAAGGGCAAAGCAATATATGAATTTTAATACTGCATGCATTAGTTAAAGATTTGTTTGACATAACCTTAATGAAAAACAGAGGTAGACTAGAGTAAATGGCTGCAATAAATAGAATACATTTAAGGAGCAGATAAATGTATCAATGAAACAGAGAATTTAATACATTAAACAGTATCATAACATGTCAAAACGGAATCCCAAGGTGGAGTGCTACTCCAGTTTATAACACCGGTCTGGTGTCAGGTGCAGACAGGTATAGGGCCCCAAGCCCAAAAATTTTATGCAAACAAAACAAAAAAAAACTGTGGCACAACACATTGTGAGCTAAATAAACACAGATCGCTGATTCAATTGCAGCATTTGTGCCAGTTTTTTTTTTTTTTTGTTTATTTTTTGTTTTGTTAACATGTCAAAGCTGAACATTTTCAAGTAGCCCAAGTCATATAAAGGACAGTATAAGGCAAGAAGAGCTATAATAAAAACAAAGTAAACAATTAACACAAGTGAACACAATTATGTCAAAGAAATGTAAACATTAGGCTGAGGGCACAATAGCGTATGCTTCTCTGCTCTCAGCCTGCTTATTTTTTGCAGGCTGAGAGATACCGATCAGCATTGTGCCCCATCTTCATTAATCTGAATCACTTCTGCTTGTATGTGCTTACATGCAGCATAGGTCAGCCCGAATAAGCAAAAGCAGAATTTTTCTGGCAATCCTACGCTCCACTGCGTGCGTGTGTGCATGCAAGTGGAAGCAATTCAAATCAATGAATATGGGGCATGAAACAGAGCCTGCAAAAATTACCCAGGCTGAGAGTAGTGAAGACTATTCTAGTGTGTCCGCAGCCTTACCCTTTCACCACGTGGCAAAACTTTAACCCTTT
Organism: Xenopus laevis; assembly: GCF_017654675.1. Taxonomy (NCBI): domain Eukaryota; kingdom Metazoa; phylum Chordata; class Amphibia; order Anura; family Pipidae; genus Xenopus; species Xenopus laevis. The sequence goes on along the minus strand of NC_054374.1, from coordinate 58,088,476 downwards.
AAATGCCAACAAATGCTTTCATTTGCACTCCGTGCAAAACATTTTTGTGCTCTCTCAGTTTAGGGCATTTATTTCGGGTGACTTGTAGTTTACCTAGGAAACCTATACCTGAGCTTTCTAAATCTGTGTATTTTCACTTCTAAATGTGAGGTCACTTCAGCTACTGAAAACTGAAAAAACAAAAACATTACATTAAGATCCCAAAACCTTATATTTCTGAAATGTACCCATTCAGGCAAACCCAAAATGGGTAAACAATTCTTTCTACACCACACTTTACCAAAATTGGCGTTTTTTATGATATACCTGAAAAACATCTCAAAGCTTCCACTAGCTAGCTGAATTAAGTGACAGTCAGGTGTGAGCTCTGCGCAATCTCGTAGGTAATTAGCAGCACCAAATGTAATTATGGACCCACTTGTCCACAGAATAAAACAAAGATATTTTCAGGGTTCAGTGCGTTGACAACTGAAAAGTAAATTCCCAAATTCCTAAATAAAAGATACGATATATAGTGTAATAAGCTTCTTTCAGGGGTATTTTGTAAAAAAACAGATCTAACCACAAAGCGGTCTCTTGGCTGTGTGCTTATTGCGGAAATCAGTGCCGCATGTAGTGAAAAAGCCAGTGTTCTGTAAACACTTTGGCCTCCTCCTTAGTCATGGCGGCAACACACACAGATGACATTGATTTCCACGATAAGACACAGCCAAGAGATCACTTTGTGAGTAGATACAGTTTTTACATAATACCCCTGGAACTTAGGAACTTGGGAATTTACATATATCAGTTGTCAGCGCACTGAAACCTGAAAATATTCCACTAGCTAGCACCTTATCTCCCACATAGCATTAGGTACCAAGAAAAAAAAATACGCAGGAGAAGTCAATGTTCGGATGCATCTGAAAGCTGCCCTGGGGATAAAATAAAAGGTGCAAACTTATTGAAATCCAGCTTTCTACTAGCTCAAACAGGCGAGACACTGCTGCTGATATGACAGGCAAGTCAAAGAAAAAATCTACACAAAGTACCATTAAGTAGTTATAATATGGAGACCGAATTGCTAGAACTCATGGCGTAATTCAGTGAAGCATCTCCTCAAGTCCTGCATCTCTCTCTCGACATACAATCCACCCCAACTAAATGAAGCAACTCTACTTGCTTGATTTAAAACTTTACTATAATCTACTTCTACCATCACCAAGCAGATCACCCAGTAGATCAAAGAATTGGGCAACTGGACTGATCAAGTTGAACTGAAACTGTATGAAGTGATCAAAAAGGTCAATGAACAGGACTCACTAATGTTTACTCATATGACTCAACAGCTATTTATTGCCACTTAACAGATGTGTAGCAAGACAAGAATATAGCTTCTACTCTCACCAGAACAAAACTTAGTCTAGAATCAATTATTTACTTTGCTCTCAACAACTTGTCTCAAATATAACAAAAACTAGCTTGCCATACTGCTCGCGGTCTAACCATTCCATGTTTAGAATGGCTTTAACTGGGATTTACATTCAGACCTCTCAGACATTACGGAGGTTTAGGGACAGATATATTAAGGGTCAAATAGTGAGTTCGAATTTTCATATTTTTTCTTGGTGTCAAAAATCACACATTAAAATTCCGAATATAAATTTGAATGTAAGATTTATCACACCACGACCATGGAAACAGTTCTATTCGAATATTCACCACCTAAAACCTGCAGAGTTTATTTACAAGTCAATGGAAGAGGTCTGTTAAACAATTGAATATGTTAATTGCTATCCTGATATTCAGGTTTTTTTGGAGGGAAAACTTATTTCGAATTCGACTGAATTCGGTATTCTTCGTGGCTTCTTCCTTCCCTTACTTAATTTCCATTACTTTCGTAACTCCACTTAAAAAGCAAACACTTAAGAGCAGCTAACCACTAAAGCAAGCTCCACTGGAGCCCAGGGGTTCTATTTATACCATATTTTCAGGTGCACTAATTAGACCCACCCACCTCAAACTGAGGGGAAACTAACTGCAAAGTAAAGCAGGTTGTGGCAAACTTGCTATAAGGACAATAGCACACCAAGCTTTGCTATTTTGTACCCAAAACAGAAAAAAAAAACCTATAAAACATTAAACCACAGTACTTAAATATACAAACCTTATTAAATATACAAACCTTACTTTAAAAAATAACTTTAAAATAACAGTTATTAACAAATACTTATCCTTTTCTGCTGATTTGTTTGCTTTTGCCTGTCAGTAGCCTATTAGTAAGGTTATAGACCTCCTTAGATTTTAGTCATATTTTTCTCTTTTAGGGAAAAGCTTTGCAAGCAGCACAGAAAGTATTGTGGTGCATTTAGGAGGGGCACTTTTGGCTTCTGAACCCTGGGAGTGCTTTAAATTTTTATTGCTGTATTAGGGTCTCTGTTGAGTATGATAGCAAAGATCTGAAGCAAACTGTTCTAATTTCCTCCCTTTGGATCGCTTCTGCCACTCCCCTTACTCTAACATTATTTCTATTCTTGCTATTCTTTGGAGCTCTTGAATAATAGTATCATGTTGCTGTATATGCTTATCTATATTTTTTTTTTTATCAGAGGAACACTTAGTGAGGTTGTGTTCAATATCATCTGTATGTGCAGCTAGGGAAATTGTCTCTTAAAATCCTGGATTTACTCCTAAATAGTAGTCATTACTTCATGTAGAATATAGTAGGTATATCAGGCTCCATGTCCACATCACTTTCTATGTCGGTTTGCTCTCTACTCAATTCGGCTTCTTCCTCTCTCTCCCCTCTCACCCTGACGCCATCTTGGATTCCATGCGGTCGTTTTCATAAGGAAAAGCGTCACTCTCACTTAAAGCTTTTTTTAGCTTTCTGCCTGGTGTCTTCTTCTCTGGTTTGTTTTTATGCATTTTCCCCCATCTCTCTGTGTATAATAAGGCTGGATCCAAGCTGAGTGGACAGAGCTCTCTCAGACTAAGGAGCCATGAAGCTCCAAGGCAAGCCATGCCACGAAACTCTGGACTTTTAATAAAAATCTGGGGCTGCGGGCTCAGCTGTCAAAATCAGGACTGTCCCCAGAAAACTGGATAGTTGGGAGGTATGTTTTTTAACACAATCACTCTTCAATTCAGGATAGAGATCTCTCTCTCTCTCTCTCTCTCTCTCTCTCTCTCTCTCTCTCTCTCTCTCTCTCTCTCTCTCTCTCTCTCTCTCTCTCTCTCTCTCTCTCTCTCTCTCTCTCTCTCTCTCTCTCTCTCTCTCTCTCTCTCTCTCTCTCTCTCTCTCTCTCTCTCTCTCTCTCTCTCTCTCTCTCTCTCTCTCTCTCTATAGATATCTATATCTATATATATATATATACACACACACACACACATACATATATATATATATATATATATATATATATATACACATATACATATATATACATATACACATATACATATATATACATATATATATATACACACATATATATATATATTCCAGGAAATGCCAGCACTCACGAAAAAATAAATAAATTTGCCTGGGTGCGCGATCAAAGATAAGTCATACAAACCAAAAAAGGATCAGCACTCACAGGGCTTAAAAATAAAATAAAAATTTTTTATTAAAGAGCTATGGACTGACGTTTCGGCTCTTCCAGAGCCTTTCTCAAAGTAGCCAAACAAACAGTGAAGGAAGCTTAAATACATGTACTGGCGGGAAAACACAGCAATGACTACGTACATACATCGTCATAAACTAAGCGACTCAAACTGTTGCAGTCTTACACTCAAGAAATAGTTAAAACTTACCCATAGATACATAAAGTAATAGATTTCTACATGTATCCTAATAACCGGTAGGGATAAAAACAAACCAAATTGTAACTTTCTAATCACTGGTTGTAAGTAATATTGTATCATTCTCGTAAAGATCACTTTATGTTGCTAAACTCTGTGACCTATGTTACAAAATGTTAAAAGATGAGAAAGAAGATCTAATAAATGGCTCATGGGTATTCATCTCAAGGTCCTAGATCTCTCTATTATTGCCCCACTGCGCTATGCTTATACACATCCCCTATGCACGTCAATACTGCCAAACAATATCTTTTCTTTACTAATATGTAGTTATTTTTATTATTATTGTTGTTCTTCAGCTTTATAACTCGTACTCCACTATAGATAATCAGTTTCAATATTTAAATAGTATTAGACCACTAAAAGCCTGCATATAGAAGACAACCTCATGTTCTAATCGCTCATTTCCCATGTGCAATAATTGGCCGTTATGCATATTCCTTAATTACCCCATATGTGGGGTATCGGATTAATGTACAGACACCAGATAATGGCATATGAAATGACTACTAATTACTCCATACTTTTATTAAGGGGTTACATCGATGTTTTCACTTTATATATTTAGAATTTTTAATTATTTTTGTTTGTTTTATATTCTATACAGGTTCTCTACTTGATGACACTATAATAATTAACTATATTTTCTTGATGACCTGGGTGCTAGTATTTATGCAATGTGTGATGTATTTTAAATGTATTTTTAGATATTAATTCACATTTATTCTCCAACAACACAGTGGTGTTATATCGATTTAAATAGATCGGGTTGATTTTTTTATATGGTTACACATAAATGTAGTTATGGATTATACACATATGGGGTAATTAAGGAATATGCATAACGGCCAATTATTGCACATGGGAAATGAGCGATTAGAACATGAGGTTGTCTTCTATATGCAGGCTTTTAGTGGTCTAATACTATTTAAATATTGAAACTGATTAACTGATAGTGGAGTACGAGTTATAAAGCTGAAGAACAACAATAATAATAAAAATAACTACATATTAGTAAAGAAAAGATATTGTTTGGCAGTATTGACGTGCATAGGGAATGTGGATAAGCATAGCGCAGTGGGGCAAAAATATAGTGAATAAAGTACCCCCTCTTGTAAAATATAAGGATATTATAAGTTACCGAGGAGTTTCATGACCATATAAAAACACGAGGCCGAAGGCCGAGTGTTTTTATACAGGTCATGGAACTCCGAGGTAACTTCTAATATCCTCATATTTTACAACTGGGGGTACTTTATTTATTATAATACACAAATTTTAGTAAGTCATGTGACAGAAATGACATCACTACTCACCGTTTATAACTGATGACATCACTACTCACCGTTTATAAGGATATAATTTACAGGATATTCATGGCTTTTGTGTATTATAGAGAGATCTAGGACCTTGAGATGAATACCCATGAGCCATTTATTAGATCTTCTTTCTCATCTTTTAACATTTTGTAACATAGGTCACAGAGTTTAGCAACATAAAGTGATCTGTACGAGAATGATACAATATTACTTACAACCAGTGATTAGAAAGTTACATTTTGGTTTGTTTTTATCCCTACCGGTTATTAGGATACATGTAGAAATCTATTACTTTATGTATCTATGGGTAAGTTTTAACTATTTCTGGAGTGTAAGACTGCAACAGTTTGAGTCGCTTCGTTTATGACGATGTATGTACGTAGTCATTGCTGTGTTTTCCCGCCAGTACATGTATTTAAGCTTCCTTCACTGTTTGTTTGGCTACTTTGAGAAAGGCTCTGGAAGAGCCGAAACGTCAGTCCATAGCTCTTTAATAAAAAAAATTTATTTTATTTTTAAGCCCTGTGAGTGCTGATCCTTTTTTGGTTTGTATCTCACATATATATATATATATATATATATATATATATATATATATATATATATATATATATATATATATATATATATATATTCCAATGAATGGACCCGCACTCATTCATATTCAGTGAAATAAATGTGTCTTTATTCACAGAGTCATTTCCAATGTTTCGGTCCTCTCTGGGACCTTTTTCGAGGATATATATACACACACACACATATATATATATATATATATATATATACACACACATACATACATATATATACACATAATTGACTTGAGAATGCTGCAGAAGACTGGGGGTGCCCTTGAGGATGAACACAGACACTGAGAGTGACTTTGATGGCATTTGGGGTTAACAGGGACTTATTACTGACTAATACACAGGGAGTGATTTTGGTATTAGAGGACTTGCTGA